>NC_038050.1:53017375-53317375 GCF_002211085.1 Panicum hallii
AAAAACAGCTAATTGGAAAGCAATAGTCATATTTAAAATCCTCCAAACTACCTTCAAATAAAGTTGACTACATATTTCTATTTGATCCCTCACTTAATCAAAATTGTACGAAAATACAAGAAGTAGGAGGGGTTTAATCATGAATCCATTGATTCTTCTCTTTAAAACTTTTTCCTTACCGCTTTTATTTGGATATAGAGTTGAGGGGATTTAGCCTTTATTTTACAAACGGATATAGCGGATTTTGTATCCGTGTATACAATATACAGAGATATATCGAAAGTAGACTTGCATCTGAGATGTTTCTAGGAGTTAGTAGATCATTTCATATAGCTATGTTCTATTTGTAGGAATAAAATAGGGATTGGGCTGTGGAGAGATGGCTGAGTGGTTGATAGCCCCAGTCTTGAAAACCAGTATAGTTCTAGGAACTATCGAGTGTTTGAATCCCTCTCTCCTTTTGTTTATTGAATATATTTGTTTCTTTCTATGTTTTTTTTGTTCTGCCCCCTTATATCATTCTTTCATAAAAAAGCATGAATGGCTCGGCTAGATGGAATAACCGAGCCAGAACAGAAAAAAAGTGGAATAGGTAGAAATAAAAAATCTTAGTTAAGAGGGGTCATGTAAAGAACAGGTTCCAAATCACGATCAATTCCCTTTTCAAAGCCTGTTGCAGCAGCTCGGGCTCTTCCTACATGCCACAAATGGCCCACAAAAAAGAAGAATCCTAGAACAAAATGGGAAGTCGCTAACCAACTTCTAAGAGAGACATAATTAACTACATTGATCTCGGTAGCTACGCCACCCATGGAATTTAAAGAGCCTAAAGGAGCATGGGTCATATATTCTGCCGAACATCGTTCTTGCCAAGGTTGGATGTCTTTTTTTCAACCTACTCAAGTCCAAACCGTTAGCGCCCCTTAGAGGTTCTAACCACGGAGCACGAAGGTCCCAAAAACGCATAGTTTCCCCTCCAAAAATAACCTCTCCCGTTGGGGAACGCATTAGATATTTACCTGAACCTGTCGGTCCTTGGGCAGACCCTACATTAGCTCCAAGACGCTGGTCTCTAACTAGAAAAGTAAATGCTTGAGCTTGAGAAGCTTCTGGCCCAGTGGGTCCGTAAAACTCACTTGGATAAGCGGTATTATTGAACCAGACAAAACAACAAGCGATAAAACCAAAAATAGATAAAGCACCTAAACTATAAGACAAGTAAGCTTCGCCAGACCATACAAACGCACGGCGAGCCCATGCAAAGGGCTTGGTTAAGATATGCCAAATTCCGCCAAGTACACAAATGGAACCCAACCATACATGTCCCCCAATTATATCTTCTAAATCATCCACACTAACAATCCATCCTTCTCCCCCAAAAGGGGATTTTAGTAAATAACCAAATATAACACCGGGGCTAAGGGTCAAATTGGTAATTTTTCTTACATCCGCCCCCCCGGGGCCCAGGTATCATATACGCTGCCAAAATAAAGAGCCTTCAGTACTAGAAGAAAAGCACCTAGACCTAACAAAATTAAGTGAATACCCAAAATTTTAGTCATTTTATTTCTATCTTTCCATACATAACCAAAGAATGGAAAAGATTCTTCAAGAGTCTCGGGTCCCAGAAGCGCGTGATAAATGCCACTGAAGCCTAAGACTGCGGAGGAAATTAGGTGAAGTACTCCAGATACAAAGCAAGGAAAAGTATCTAGAACTTCTCCCCCCGCCCCTACTCCCCAACCCAGAGTAGCTAAGTGCGGAAGTAAAATCAACCCTTGTTCATACATGGGCTTTTCTGGTACGAAATGGGCCACTTCAAATAGGTTCATTGCTCCGGCCCAGAATACGATTAATCCGGCATGGGCTACATGAGCTCCAAGTAGTTTACTGGAAAATTGATAAGTCTGGCATTCCCAGCCCACCAGGCAAAGCCGATGGTTTCTTGGTCACGACCAGCTAAAATGAAAGTTCCATTAAAGAGCGTTTCCACGTGGTAGAACCTCCTCAAGGAATATAAGATTTTCATGAGGCTAATCCTGAGCTGCCATCCACGCACGAATACCCTCATTTAAAAGAATATTCTTGGTGTAGAAAGTCTCAAATTCAGGACCTTCCGCTGCACGGATTTCCTGGGAAACGAAGTCATAGGCACGTAGGTTCAGAGCCAGGCCAACTACGCCAATAGCACTCATCCATAAACCGGTGACGGGTACAAATAGCATAAAGAAATGTAACCAACGTTTATTGGAAAAAGCAACACCAAAGATTTGGGACCAAAAGCGGTTAGCAGTAACCATTGAATAAGTTTCTTCAGCTTGAGTTGGGTTAAAAGCGCGGAAGGTATTTGCACCATCACCATCTTTGAATAGAGTGTTTTCTACGGTAGCCCCATGGATAGCGCATAGCAGAGCTGCGCCTAATACTCCGGCAACTCCCATCATATGAAATGGGTTCAACGTCCAATTATGAAATCCTTGGAAGAAAAGGATAAATCGAAATATAGCTGCTACGCCAAAACTTATGATGGGAGTTTAGCAACAAGATACGGGAATGTGAGTTTTTTCTATTTTGACTTACCAAATAAATGATTACTCGAATCAGGATTTTGGGCATAAAGATTCCACTGACCCATCAGAAGGGGACCCAACCCTTGGGGATAGGGTAATACATCTAAGAAATTATTCCATCGAACGTACTCCCCCCTGGATCTGGGAATAGCAACATGAACTAAATGTCTTGTCCAAGCCAAAGAACTTACTCCGAAAAGTCCTGACAAATGATGATTGAGACGAGATTCCGCATTTTTGAACCACGAAAGGCTTGGCTTCCATTTGGGTTGTAGATGTAACCAACCCCCTATTAAGGATAGCGTAGAAAGAAATAATAGAAAAAGAGCTCCAGTATAAAGATCTTCATTGGTGCGCAATCCAATTGTATACCACCACTGATAAACCCCAGAATAAGCAATATTCACCGGACCGGCAGCACCTCCTCGAGTAAAGGCTTCCACCACGGCTTGACCAAAATGAGGATCCCAAATGGCATGAGCAATAGGTCTTACGTGTAAAGGATCCTGTATCCATGATTCAAAATTTCCTTGCCAAGCTACATGAAACAGATTTTCGGACGTCCATAGAAAGATTATTGCTAACTGCCCAAAGTGAGAAGCAAAAATGTTCTGATAAAGATGTTCCTCAGTAATATCATCATGACTTTCGAAATCATGTGCGTTAGCAATACCAAACCAAATACGACGAGTAGTGGGGTCATGAGCTAAGCCTTGGCTAAACCTGGGAAATCTTAATTCCATAATGCCTTTCAAATCCTCCTAGCCACTATCCTACTGCAATAATTCTCGCTAAGAAGAATGCCCATGTTGTGGCAATTCCACCCAGAAGGTAATGGGTCACTCCTACAGCACGTCCTTGTATAATGCTCAAGGCTCTAGGCTGAGTAGCAGGAGCAACTTTTAATTTGTTATGAGCCCAAACGATAGACTCAATGAGTTCTTGCCAATAACCATGGCCGCTGAATAAAAACATTAAACTGAAAGCCCAGACAAAAAGAGCGCCTAAGAAAAAAAGACCATATGCAGATAATGAAGAACCATAAGACTGAATTACTTGGGATGCCTGTGCCCACAAGAAATCTCGAAGCCAACCATTAATCGTAATGGAACTCTGTGCAAAGTTTCCCCCTGTGATATGAGTTACTATCCCTTGATCACTTATAGTACCCCAAACATCCGACTGCATTTTCCAACTGAAATGGAAAATAACTATCGAAATCGAATTATACATCCAGAATAGACCTAAGAAAACATGATCCCAGGCGGATACTTGACATGTTCCCCCTCGCCCAGGCCCGTCGCAAGGGAAGCGAAAGCCTAGATTTGCTTTATCAGGTATCAGACGGGAACTGCGAGCAAATAAAATGCCTTTCAAAAGTATTAATACAATCACATGGATGGTAAATGCGTGAATGTGATGGACTAAAAAATCTGCGGTTCCTAATGAAATAGGTAACAAAGCGACTTTGCCGCCTACAGCTACTAACTCGCCGCCTCCCCATGTTAAGCTGGTACTTGTTGTTGCACCAGGAGCTGTTATGCCAGGCGCGCCAGCATGGATATTTTGTATCCATTGAGCAAAGATGGGTTTAAATTGTATGGCGGTATCCGAAAACATATCTTGGGGACGGCCTAAAGCACTCATGGTATCATTATAAATGTACAAGCCAAAACTGTGAAAACCCAGAAATATACATACCCAGTTAAGGTGGGATATGATTGCATCGCGGTGTCTAAGGACGCGATCTAATAGATCGTTGTATCGAGTAGTTGGATCATAGTCTCTTACCATAAAAATGGCTGCATGTGCAGCAGCACCGACTATTAGAAATCCGCCAATCCACATGTGGTGTGTGAACAAGGAAAGTTGTGTACCATAGTCAGTAGCTAGGTATGGATAGGGGGGCATAGCGTACATATGATGAGCTACAACAATAGTTGTAGAGCCTAGCATAGCTAGGTTAAGAGATAATTGAGCATGCCATGACGTTGTTAGGATTTCATAGAGACCCTTATGGCCTTGTCCTGTAAATGGGCCCTTATGAGCCTCCAAAATATCTTTAAGTCCATGACCAATACCCCAGTTAGTCCTATACATGTGACCAGCGATCAGGAAAAGAATAGCAAAAGCTAAATGATGGTGTGCAATATCGCTCAACCATAGACCACCGGTTATTGGATCTAGTCCTCCACAAAAACTAAGAAATTCTGCATATTTGGACCAATTCAAGGTGAAAAAGGGGGTTGCTCCTTCGGCAAAACTAGGATAAAGTTGAGCCAAAAGATCGCGATTCAAGATAAATTCATGAGGAAGTGGTATCTCTTTAGGATCAACCCCAGCGTCGAGAAATTGGTTAATTGGTAAAGATACATGGATTTGTTGTCCCACCCAAGAAAGAGACCCAAGTCCTAATAACCCCGCTAAGTGGTGATTCAACATGGATTCTAAATCTTGGAACCAAGCCAATTTGGGAGCAGCTTTGTGATAATGGAACCAACCAGCAAAAAGCATTAACGATGCAAAAATCAATGCACCGATTGCGGTACAATAGAGTTGTAATTCACTAGTTATTCCGGATGCTCGCCAAATCTGAAAAAACCCAGAGGTTATTTGGATTCCTCGAAAACCCCCGCTCTTAACCGTGAGCACGGCTGATATATTAGTTTTCACTCTACAGAGGTTGTACACTTTACCCACAAATCCGTATTTCCCTTGATGCCCGGGTTTGCAAGGCCTTTAAACACTTTCAAGGTGAGTGGCACGGATTCACTATGAGACCTTTACAAAGATTCCCTAACTTGCAACGGTCCGCTAAGATTTCAGACCGCAGTGGTCATAACCCTCCCTAGTGAGGAAGAAGCCTTAACCAGGATCATATCTACACCTCAAGAGGACCGAGCTATACCCCATCAACGCACTCCTCTCTTGCCCTTTCGGTAAGACCATTACAAGCTAGAATTTCTAATTAATTAGCTAAGACTAGAGCCATATAGTATTGTGGTTGCATTTTCCTGGGTGGTTCTCCATATTCCAATTAATGCAATGATCTTAATTATCACCATAAAAGTATTCCAGAACATGAGTAGACCAGTGTAGCATGATTTCAGGTTATCCAACCAAAGTCTAGTAAAAGCAACTAGCGTAGCTATAACATAAATATAACAACCCAGGTTTAATCAAGAAAGTTCAAAAGAAACTAGGCATATCCTTAGTTTAGGATCCATCATATTCTAGACACATGCATACAAATAAAGTAAATATGTGTATTTATAAAATTATAGGGACTGGAATATGATCAAGGACCACTTGCCTTCATCAAAGAACTGCTGCTGCTCGGGAACTTCTTCAAAGCTTGGCTCTTGGGGACCCTCAAACTGCGCACGGTCTACCGTAACACACAAGTACATACAAATAAATAATACAATAAATAAGAAACAGTATACCAAACAATATAAATAGAGTAAAATAATATTATAAAGCTATTGTATATGTCGCAAGGATCGCGTGAGTGCGAGAATCGATGAAAACGGAGTTAAAACGGAGAAGTTATGGTTAAAACATGATTCTAGGGGCTTATTTGTAGAAGATTTGAAACTAGAAGGGCTCTGGGCAAAAAATTAAGGGCTAGAACATAATTAAACCTTAGATCTATGGTTTAGATTGCAAAATAGAGGGGCTAGGGATGGCGGGTTCTATTTTAGAAAAGGACAGGGGCCTATTCAGAAGAAAAAGGATCTATTCGCGAATACTTTTGAACTGTCGTGGACTGCGAGTTGATTCCTATATAACTTAGGGGCTAAAGTGCAAAATAGCCTAGGTTTGACCGATATCTGGTTTACTTAACTCGGGTTAGATCTAATCTAACCCATTGGATCGGGATCCAACGGCCGGGGGCGGCTGACGGAGCGAGGCGGCCGCGCTAGGCGCCCGCGACGGGTTGCCGGACTTGGCCGAAAACGCCCGTCCGTCCACAGTTTTGAGCGCGGGTTGCACTGGAAGAACGCGGGCGCTACGGGTAACTCATCTAAACTCTCAGGTTGGCGAGGCGGAGGCCGGAGAAGGGCGCATGGCGGCGGCGTGTGGCACGGCGGCGACGGCGAGGAATCGGGCGCGCGGAAAGGAGGGGTTTATTGCACAAAAAGGCCGGGACGCAGGCTCAGGGGGAGAAGGGGCTGGCGAGGATCCTCACTGCAACGCGGAGCTCCGGCGGGCAGCGGAACGGCGAGGCGACGACTGCGGCAGCGATCGAGAGGCGACGGCAATGGCGGCGGCGGCTAGGGCTGCGAGAGCGAGAGGCGGCGGCTGCGAGATATGCGGACCTAGGGCACGAGCGGCGCTTTAAATAGGGTGGCCGCGGGCCTTGGCGTGCGGGCCCGGGTGACAGGGGGGCGGCCGTGCCGTGTCGCGGCCGGACTCGGGCTCGAGCCCGAGTCTGGCTCGAGGTCGGGGACGACGCAACAGGTGGGGTCCGTCCGTCAGCGAGAGAAGGGGGAGGGGAAAGAGAAACATGCCGCGCGGGCGGACTGGGCCAGGGAAGGAGGAGTAGGTCGCGCGCGGTGGAGGAAGAGGAGAGAAGGAGCTAGGCTGGGCCTCGCAGGGGAAGAGAAAGAGAGAAAGAAGGCTAGCTAGGCTAGGCCTTGCCGGGAGAAAGGGAAGAGGAGAGAAGGCCGACTGGGCTTGGGCTGCAAGGAGGAAAAAGAGAGAAAATAAAAAGAGAGAGTGGGCTGGGCCCAATTAGAAAAAGAGAGAGAAAAATAATTGCATTCAAATGTATTTGAATTTGAATTTAAAATTTAAATTGAAATGGAAGACAAATAATAAAACAATGCAATACGGCATGAAATGCTCAAAACCTATATTTTCTTATATTTATTTTTATGGTTAAGTCAATTACTATTAATTCACGGTAAATGCTCTAAAATCAAAATGATGGAATAAAAACCTTATAGATCTTAAAAGAAATCTAGTAAAAATTATTTAGGTTTCTAATTTGAAAATTATGGTGTTACACTGTATAGTTCAGAATCATCTTGATATGATGTTGCCTCTGAGGATGATAACTATATTGATGACTGTACAATGTTTCCATCAGCTGAATGTCATGCTGCGCGACAGAGGTAACCCACTAGTATTTAGAGTAAATGGAAATATTTGTAGTTCACGGAAGTTCCTCTATATTATGGGTCAAGGCACGTCACTGAAAAACAATTTCTTGCAGAATCGATGTCTCAACTTCTAATAGCAATGCTGGCACAACTAATGCTGATGAACAGCTGATGCATAGTGGTGATATTGGAAGCGGATCACCGCAACAAGGAGAAATGGAAGACTGCCCCTGCATACATGGAAATCCGTTTATGCATGTGATGACAGAATTGGCTGAAGGTGTACAGTGAGGCAGCATCTTGGAAGAAGAGGTTAGTTTACTGTACAGTTATAAACAATATGTATTTTTTCATATTGGGTTTGCTCAGCGCAGATCATACCAAAACAATTTGTTGAGCTTATTATTGTTTGAGCTACTAAGATGCAGTGCAGGAATAGATTGCCAATAAGATTTTTTTTTTGGATATGTATCTTTCAGGAATAGATCGCCAAAAGGACAAACCAGAACAGATTGCAGGGTGCCTAAAGGTATGGGGCCGATTGAGATAGTTTTGCGGAATGCACCATATCGGAAGACTAAATATATTTTCGAGCCACTACTTGGAATAACTTTTGATTCAGAGATTGAAGGGTATGACTTCTACAACATGTACTCGTGGGAAGTTGGGTTTGGAATTAAGAAGGATACATTGATCACAAACAAACAAGGGTTCAAAACTAGGCGTGACTTAAGGTGTCTTTGTTCGGTAAGTGCTATGGCTGCTAAGAATTTTATTATTTCAGTACCTAACTTACTAGTAAAGCTGATATTTTTTTGCTTCATGAGCAGGGTTCTGGGGAAGATGCTCAGTACAAAACCAAGAAGACTGGGTGCAAAGCAATGATTAGGATGTTGCGATCAAAAGACGATGGATGGTATATTAGCAAGCATGTAGCAGAACACAATCACCCTTTAACAGACACTTGTGGTCAGAAAAAAGAGTGGAAATCACATGGGAATCTAGACCCATGTGCAGCAGACATGATAAAATATCTAAGGGAAAACAATGTATCCCTAACCAAGGTGCATTGCATAATGGGGAGTATGTTTGGATCAATGGAAAATATACCGGTAACTAAGAGATCGATACGTGCTATATGTCGCCAGATAGCTAAAGATCAGATGGATGATGACGTCCAAAAGACACTTGATACTTTCAGACAAATAAGGACTGAGGATTCAGGGTTCCAATTCAGTGTGGAACTGGATGAGCAAAATAAGATTAAGACTCTAATGTGGATTAATGGGAAGAGTAGGGAGTAATATCAATATTTCGGAGATGTGGTAACTTTTGACACGACATATTCAACCAACATATACAAGATGCCATTTGGCTTGTTTGTTGGTGTTAATAACCACTTCCAAACAATGAGTTTTAGTGGGGTGTTCATGAAGGAAGAGACAACTTCAAGTTTCAGTTGGGTGTTCACTGAATAATTGAGCTTGATGGGTGGAAAGGCTCCGCAGACAGTTTTTACAGGTACATTCTATTACTCATTAAGTTTTTACAGGTACATTCTATTACTCATTAAGTGTTCCTACCTTTAGAGTTCAAACTTATGACGATGGAAAAAAAAATCGAAATGCTTATGCTACCTTTTCTATAGATCAATGTGCTGCCATGGCAGCTGCTTTATCTATGGTATGGCCAGATTCAACACACCTACTCTGCAAATGGCATATATTCAAGGATGCAAGTGCCAAGCTTGGTCCAATATATAGAAAAGGTCTCCTGTCAGGAAACTCTTCCACAAAATTATTAATGATATGCTAACAAAAGATGAGTTTGAGAGGGCTTGGGCATACATGGTAGAACATTTCAATCTTACTGAAAATGAATATTTGGCTAACATATACAACAAAAGGGGGAAATGGGCCAAAGCATACTTCCGGGGTACCTTTTGTGCAAGAATGTCAAGTACGCAAAGAAGTGAGAGTGCGAATCACATGCTCAAGAGATTTGTCCCTAGGAACTGTTCTATGAACAGGTTTGTTGTTCAGTTCAACAAGCTTCTGTTTGCCCTCAGTAGGGCTGAAGTTCGTGCAGAGTATGATACAAAAATAGTAAGACGCTTCTCTATTCAAGCTCTTCCTAGCATTTAAACAAAAAAATTATTTCATAATTTATGTGAATAACTGCAGTTCAATAATGTGCGAGACCGGGCATGGCCAGTGGAGAAGCATGCTATGAAGTTCTACACAGCTGCAGCCTATGAACTGTTCCGCAAAGAAGTTTCTAAATCAACTAAATATTTTGCTAGAGAGAAAATATTCAACAAGGAATATGAGGTTGTACATGTTAAACAAGACAAAAAGCTTCCATGGGGGAGAGAAAAGTTCAGTGTGATAGTTTGCAACGAAGGTGAAAGATATGATTGTGAATGTGGATTATACCAACACTTTGGAATGCTATGCAGTCATGTCATAAGGGTATGTTGCCACAACAAAGAATATTGTGATTCTTTATTAAAAAAATGGAAACTACTATGTCGTGATAATGATCGGGAAACAGAAGATATTTCAAAAATGGTGGAAAGATTCATAACAGTTAGTGTTGCAAAACATGGATCCGGGCAAGTGCGGTGGGGGCAGCACACCATGTGAGGAACCTGCAGGGAGGGAATACAACAAGGCTGACTACAGTGACACAAGGGCGGCTCAAGTGCAAGATCAAGGTAAGGCATCAGAAAACCTGCTTTAGACACAATTGTATTCAATTTTATGGTTTTGGTCTCATACTAACTGGTACCGGTGCCTACTAGGAAAAAAGACCACAAATCAGAACAGCTCAGAGGATTGAAAATGAGTCCACGAGAAGAAGGTTAGAGATAAAGTTCAAATAATTGCTGCCGAGTAACTCCTTTTTATCAATTAGAATTTTTGTTCCACTGATGTTAAACTTAAATCCAGGACTACAACCGCCCAATGGTGATGCAGCTAATATAGATACAAGCAAGAGGGTGCGATACAAAAAGAGTAGCACACAGGAAAACAATAGGTAATTCGTCTGGCGGGCTCTTTTGAAGACAATCATTACCTTTTCCTTGCTAACATCGAGATTTGCTAAACAGCTGAAAGGCTGGCAGAGCTGGAAGCTAAAGGTGGGTACAACAGCGATTATGCAGAAGAACAGTGGGCAAACTGTTATCACAACAAAGATAGAGCCTCAAACTGATCACAAGGCGGTGTCCCACCTTGCGAAGAGGATTAGCTGGCAGATGGTAGGGCGGAGAGACCTGTGACGAACTGAATAACTAGCTTTAAAACTGCTACTTTATGGCATTTGCATCGACGTGAGAAGGAAAACCTTTGGGTATTGTAATATAAAACGACTCTTGCAATGCACGAAAGGGACGTGGTATTTCGGTAACTGCTTGAAGCAGTGATGCAAAAACATTGGTTCTAATTTGTTGAGTAATACGATAGCAAAATACTAAGGTGGAGTTAAGCCAAATAAAAGGATCGGGCTCGTCAATAATACGACTGCCAACTGTATCGTTCTTGATTTCCATATCATTCAAGATATCGTTGGCAGTCTTACTGACGCCAGCTTGTGATTCTAACAACTTGAATTCCAGGAAGAGGTTGGAGATAGCGACGACGTACTAGGGGGAGCCGCCAACTCTGTTGTAGCAGAGGATGATTCTGATACCGAATTGACGACAAACAGCGAGGCGGAAGTGCTGGCAACAGATGAGATCACGAGCAATCTCAAGCGTCGCCGCGTGTATGCTTACAACCAAGCTTGCCGCACGCGTCTGTAGCGCGTCGGTAATTAGTCAGCCAATTACCGTGAGGATGTGCTTTTGGGATGGCTATTAGAGCCTGTTATTGCTAGTGGCCAAGAAGTTATTAGTTCATGATAATGCTAGTTACGAGAGTGAGCTTTTGTGCATTCAGCGCAAGCAAGCGTTACGCGGGCTTGACAAGGTACGAGATCCTTTTGTAAAAGCATCAGGTCAAACATATGCATTGACCTTCGCTGAAAATTAATTGAACTTTAAGTGGGCTCTTCTACGCATTAACTTGACTCGTACTGTGCATCAATATTAAGTTACACCCAAACAAACTTTTGGTCGTGCATGGCCAACAAGAGAGCCTGGGAAAGAAGTTAAACGCATTAACCTCAGCCAAACAACAAAGTATTTACAAAAAATAGTAGAATAGCAAAACCTAGGAAATTCAAAATGTGCACTACTGTTATCTAAATGGTGGATATGGGCAAATACAATGCAAAGGGTACTTCATTAGAAACTAACTAAAACAAGCTAGGAAAACAATGAAACGTTGCAAAAAGGCAGTTTTAGGTAGCTTGCATACAAACACATTAGTAAGCACTGTCAAAGAAACTGTTAAAAAAATGAAAGGAGCAACCCTTAATTGAGCTGTAACAACACAGCATTTTTTGCCACGCGCTTGAGGAGGCATGTTGCTACTAGAGGGAGCATGTACGGCAAGAGGGTTATGTGGCAGGCCCAACCATGGAGGACCAGACAACCCGCTTGCGAGAAGTGAAAGCATAAAGATTGAAATTTCTGGTTTCATCCCTCCATCCCAACAATCTAAAGCCACCGCATCCTTCCACACAAAGAGCGAACTCTAATGGCCGGGGACAAGAACACCAGTGGGTCAGAAATGGCGGAATCAAGAAAGGTAAAGCATTCCTTCGGTTTACCCAGACATCTGTATCCTATTCAGTCTCATAGTTCCGTACCCGCAAAATAGTCGAACCCTAATGCTTGGATCTCTGTAGCGGACAAGCGAGATGGATTCACAAGAGAGCGAAACAAGCTTCAGATCAGATGCGGAGCAAACAGTTGACGGAAGGCCATGCAACAGAAGATCTGGAAGAGTATGGGCGGAGACAAGAAGATTGCTAGGGCAACGCCGACAGGATTCAGATGCAGAGCAGTCTCGGAGCGTGCAGCCTGGAGAGCCGTTGGTAGCGCTTCATCCTGTAGGGGGGATAATGAGCATGACACTGATTTTACATCAGATACAGAGTTCATGTGGCCCCAAGAGGAAGGGCAGGTGGCAGGTATAAACTGCGTTATCTGTCGATGCTGTCCATAGAGTTTTCTCTAGTTTTTGTGACCAAAAAAGGCATATTGTGCAATCCATGGGATTCGGAAGCCTGTTTAACTTACATCCACAGATCAAATTCCCTAGGATGTTAGTGCTTTGCCTGTTGACGAAATTAGATGCAGAAATATCAACACTTTGCTTTAGAATTGGTGAGAATTTTCCTGTTAGTCAAGCAGATGTGCAACTTGTTCTTGGATTACCACACACTCATAAAAACATTTAGTGTGCTTCACCGATCTCTGCCTTAGATGTGTCTGCTGTGAAATAAAAGCTGTTGCTGGACCAGGATATGGATGTTACATTAGAATACATTGAATCAGTACTGCTGAGGGATTATGGTACTCAAATGACTGAAAAAGAAGTAGAAGCATTCAAGGTTGCTACAGTTTTGTATGCTGATACTTATTTCATGGCTCGAAAGGGGGCAAAAGCAAGAATCAACCAAGAAATGTACAAAATTATAACAGAAACTGAATCCATATCACATCTCAATCGGTGTGGATATGTCCTTGGTATTCTGCTGCACTCGGCGAAGAGAGTGCAGAGGTCGTTAGCAAGCAGAAACAAAACAGTAACTCTAGACGGCTGCTTGTCCTTTTGGGTGGTAAGTAACCATATTAAACATGCATTTAGGTGCTCAAAACGTTCCTGGTAAATGGCATTTTAAATAATTTTCTCAATATATGTAATCACTGGAATGCAGGTATTCTACCTAGACAATGTAAACTTTGGTGCAATGGCCGCCAACCAAACCTTGCTGCCATGTACTGTCGACTACCCATATGGTCTTGTTAAAAAACTAGCGCGTGATGACAAGGTGAAGACCACCGGAGCACGGATGACACTCTATGGGTGCAATAAGGTAGGTGTAAAAACATCGTCAGTTCTGAACCTAGAATCATGTTATGAATTCTTTGAAACATTGTACACTTCTGCAGCTACGACCAAAAGAAACGGTCATATACAGCCGTAGCACAGACCTAAAGGGCAGAGGGAGCAGGCTTGCGCAGAACTTGCAGGTTTGGGGTTTACATTCAGTACTCAAATAAAAGAAATGTTTTAAAAAGACACAATAGAACTATATAGTAAACCGAGCTCTAGAAACATTTAATGTTGCGCAGTGTACTGTGAATGATACGGATGCTGACAAAATGCTGGAAAAGGTAATGAAAGCATTTAGCAATTAGGAGTTACTCGTTAGCAAAGCCACAGATGAGACGAGCGGAAGCGTAGTCGAATGCTTGAGTTCATATGCCAAGAATACACAAGCAATTGGAACTGCGGAGCAAGGAGTGATTCAGTCGCAAGGTAAAAATAGTACATAACGAACAATTAAGCATGTTAACAAAAATAATAAATACACTAATATTGTGTGAATGGTAAATAGGAGGCATGTACGATGCACTGGGTACTTGGTCAATCGAAGCACATACGCCTCAAGGGATGGACATGGAGGCATACTCCATAAGAGTGGACGAAACAATAGCACTCAAGGTTTTCAAGAACAAGACCAACCAGAGTGCAACCAAGGAGGATCCGGTGAGATAGAATATTACATCATATCTGACACTGATGACAGCGAGGATGGCAATTCACGGTTTTCATAGCATTGCTATGTCGATAGAAAAAAAATTACAACAGCCAATACTAAGGGTAAAAATTCAAAATTAACCAAGTACACCTGGTAAACCATTTTTCAAAAATATGATGTTCAGGGAGACCACAATCTGAAAGGAGTCATTCATGGAGCACGGATAGAGAGATAGAGATAGAGGAGGACATACAGATGGAGTTAGCACTTCTGGGTAAGAGTTCCATTTGGGGAAAAATAGGAATATAGGTCCTATTACTGCTGGCAAAAAGTGACAGTGTTGTATTTTTTGGGAATCTAACAGAAGATAAAGGGACTGGAACCAACAACTGCCCAACACCGCTATCAATAATAAGAAACGATGCCTCGGGTAATCAAATCATAACAAGCATAAGATGCTGGGTAAGCCAACGAAAGTATGTTGCAGTATTGTATACTGACCACACGTAAATACCTTTTTTGCTAGGTGTCCAAACTAAAATGGCAATAACAGCTATTAGAGCAAAGGATCCAGGGTCTACCCACTTGATGGTACTTAATGACATCTTAGTAGATGCCGCATGCTTCATGGCTCGAGCAAGGTTTGGGGTTTCTCCCTTCTGTGTAGGTCTAGCCCATAAAAATGCTACATTAGAGGCTCAGCTGTCAATTGACATAGCTCTAAGACAAGTCACAGATCAAGAAAAATAGAGGTAATTAAGCGACACTTGGGATCTGGGCTAATCAATGTTAACTGCATTGCTGTTAGAATGAATATGCTTACTTCTTTGTTCTTCTTAGGATATGGTACATACATGAGATCCCGACAATGCTTCAGATCGATGGCAAACTTCTTCATGGCATCGTTGGGGATTTCGACATTTGCACTACAACCATGAATGCGATTGCAAGGCTGCACCACCAATTGGATGATGAGATGTATGCAAGGTGGAGTGAGAAAATATGGAGACGCTTCTGCGAGTGGACTTTGCGGTATGTTCTTACGATTCTAAACTTCGTTTATGAGCAGGTCTTTATATTCATGTACCCAGTAAAAAAATAATTTTCTAAAAAAGTAAAAGTTTGGGACAATGCTTATGCTGTACCAATGAATAATCATGTTGTATGTGTTTTGGAACCCCACACTTGTGCTGAAAGTAGACATGTTATTCATATTGCTAGTGATAAAGATGAGCTGCAGTTACTATCTTCTTTAAATATTTTGGATTACATTGAATTTGATATATTGTGTAATCTAAGTTGTTTGGAGGAGAGACTTTTTGGATATGCTGATTTATCATGGTTTTCTAGACACACATATCATGTTGTTGGCAAATATAAAAACAACAGACAATACATGATACAACACGTTTACATTAGTAGCAATATGGATTCTTCTTTTATTGTGCAAGATTGGAATCAACTAAATGGATCCAATGTCGCTGCTAATATTCATATGCCATCTACTCGTATGCTACCGCTTGTTAGTACTAATCTTTTGCAGAATAGTATTGACCAACAACGTGTACATTCCGATCAAGGAGCCTACATGCTTGCTGCAATTTTTGTGCGTGATGACACACTAGAAAATTGGATATATGGTCACATTCCTCCTCACAGTTATTTCGGTTTCCTTTGTTTTTGCAATTCCGTTTTCCTTTGTGTTGTGCAGGATCAATTTAGCGCACAATCAACGTCGAGGATGGCTTTTTATCAAGAAGGGGAGGATGATGAGGACATGACACTCATGAATACCATCATGATTGGTGCATGGCATGGAGAAGGAGGAGTCCAGCTAGTGTGTCCAAGTCAAGAAGGAGGCTCAAGACTAATTCAGTTCGAGTCGCCAAGGTGGAGGCCCAAAGCAATTCAAGTTCGAGCCCACCTCGAAGTCCAGGAGCAGCATGTACAAAAAACAACGCGCAGATCGCATACGGAGTCCTTTTGGACGTTCTTTATATGGATGGAAATGGAATTTTATAGAGCTTCCAATGGCACCGGTCCCACATCAAAATTCCATCGGAGTCGACAGGAATCGTCAAAACAAGTGGATTTCCATAATCTGTCAGGGTGCTACGCCATCGTCTTTTGGACTGTTGGCCCGTGTATCGTGTTGAAACCCATAGGGGCACATCCAGGGGGTCATCCACGACCTAACCCTCGTATATTCAGCAGCTACCGCCATATTAGGGTTTGGGTTTTGTTTAGTTCTAGTTTTCCGTTGAGAAACAGACATCTTCATTGTAACTGTGACGTCGAGTCCTTTTGCTGTGAATCAGGACCCCGTTCTTGTTCTTCCCCACTGTGGTGATGAGTTCTTTTATGATCAGAGCTTGAACCCCATACTTGTCATTGCTTCATACACATCCACAATTTCAGATTGCGTGTTTATAATTTCTTGCTTGTGTTTTTTGATTCGCTTGCAGAATTAGCCTTCTTGGTGAGGTCAATCAAGTTGTGCTTGATTGATAACCAACAGAGCTGCGATGTAACGGTTGCAGGGTTCGAATTGTGTCTGATTAGAAGCTACGATCGCCGACGTCGAGTTCTTCACCAATCGAAACTATCATATCTATCGGAAGATCGGGCAAGTGCTATATTACAGAAACTCTGTCTTGAGAAGTGGGGAGATTTAAACGATCAAAAACACGACCCACCGGTACCAGATTACTTCCAGTGAGGGGGTTGCCTCTAACTTCCAGATTCTGAACATGTAGCTTTTTTGTCATCTCAGCATAAGATTTCACAGATCGTTTTGAATGAACTTGCATTGCACCCACTGATAAGCTGGCGTATGATCAGCAATAACAGAGGCCTTGGCCAGGGAGAGACCATTTTCATTTCAGAGATGAAACAGAATCTTGAAATCCAGGCAGGAAAAAGCTTTGGGAGCATAAATCATAAAACCCACTCGAGAAGAAGCAACACAGAATTTGTAGACCCAATGATCTACTTCCACCACCGAAAAGAGAGAGGCTGTGCCTCCAAACAAAGCCTCAAGAATCTAACTCACAGAGTCACTATCTAACCGCAATTTGGAATGGCTGAAAGAGGCAATCAACCAGAAGCTAGACGCGTCATCAGGCGTGTGTGACACCACCGAAGTTCCAAGAGCTGCACGTACCTTTGCTGAAAAACGAACCCCATGGGAAAAATCCAGTCTTGAGGGCACCATGATTGAACCAGAGGACTCCTTTTGAACACCAAGAAGACGAGAAGGAGGAGGAGGGAAGATGGACACCGGCGCCGGAGTGGCCACCGGTGGTTAGGCCGCCATCGGGGTTAGGCTACTATGGCGAGAAGACTTTTTGCAGGCTATAGATATAAATCTTTCACGCCGTGCGTTTCCTTCTGGCTGGCCAATCGCAAACACGATTTCATACGCAATCCTCCTTGCTCCTCAGATAGATTTCTGCTGAGTTGAGGGCTTGAGGCTAGTCGACGAGATCGAAGGAGCAGTGGCGAAGCTAAGATAGAATTGGCCTTGGTGCACCCTCCATTGCATTTAATGAAACTAATATAATTTACACGGTAAATTTCAGTCAACTAGTAGGAAATTTTTTTCACCATGATGCATGTGCACCAGGGAGAGTAAACGTAGCTTCGCGCCTACGAAGGAGGGAGGTGGCCGGGGCAATGTCGCCTACGCACACACATGAACCGCGGCACAGGGACGCACGCGACGATCGTGCGCAAGACCAAGATGCCACCGAGACCCTAGTGGAAGGCACGGTATACATATTGTGTTCATGTTCTTTTTTTTTTTTGAACGAACGGCCACATGATTATGTGCCATTTCTATTAGTAAAGAAGGAGTTTACAAGTAAGCGCTCTCAGCGAAGCGAATACAGGTCGGTAAAAGAAAAGAGCTACACACAGTATCTGTGAAGGTGCTCAAGCACCAGTAATCAGCGAAACGAGGCACTTCGCCCCTGCCAGGCCCCATGCTCGGGCTTCCTCCTTGATTTTGAGTAGTATATACGTAGTTGTCTGTTCTTTTCGCTGGAACGATCGTGCATTATGCTCCTTCCAAAGCTCCCATGCTACTAAAAGAATAATTGAGCGCAGCCCACTCCGTGGAATTCCCGTTCTTGTTCCCAACATCAGCCACCAATTGGCCATATTGTCACTTGGTTCCCATTGGATCGGTTTAAGTTGTGGGTAGTGTGTCCAATCAGCGATCATCTCCCATATACGTCTCGAATAGCAATAACCGGCGAGCAGGTGGTGGGCTATCTCTTGGTCTCGTCGGCAAAGTGGGCAGTAAGCATTCCTCGGCCACCCCCTTGTCTCTAGGTGGTCAGAAGTCCAGACTCGGTTTTGCATGATAAGCCAAGCAAAGAATTTGCATTTTGGTGGTGCCCACGGCTTCCAAATCAGTGGAATCGAATTTTGCCCTGTATGGCTGAGGAACTGCGCACGGTAGGCCGAAGCTGTAGTGTACAATCCCGATTGGGTCAGCCTCGAGGAAATGGTGTCGTCGGCATCTAGTGTGGTTGGTGTGGTTGCTATGAGGTCCCATAGATGGACGAACTGTTGAATGTGTGTGACCGAGAGCTACGCTGCCAGGTTAATGTCACGCACCCAATTGTTATTTGATAAAGCCTCAAGCACTGTCCTGTTCCTCTTGGAAATGCTAAATACTGCAGGGGTGATATCTTTTGGCCTCCTTCCCTGAATCCAGGCCGAGTGCCAGAATGAAGTTTTGGCCCCGTTTCCAAATCCAATTGTTGTTGCCACTGCAAAGAGGAGCTTATCCTTGTCATTACACGGCGTACCAAGGTTGACCTAGGGTTTGGTTGGTTCCACCCATTCCAGCCACAGCCACTAGAGTCGTAAAGTTATTGCAACTTTTACCAAGTCCATGACGCCCAACCCTCCTAAGTCTTTTGGCCTATTCACTGTTGGCCAATTCACCTTGCACTTCCCTCCAGTTAGTGCATCGTCCCCTACCTAGAGAAAACGTTTCCTGAGTTTGTCGAGGTTCTCCAACACTTCCTTGGGCGCATTGAGGGACGTTAGTAGGAACACGGATTGTGAAGACACCACCGCTTTGGTCAGTGTTACCCGCCCAGCTTGAGTGATATTTCGGCCCCACCAGCCAGTCAAGCTTCCTACCGCTTTGTCAAGCAAAGGTTGGAAGTCAACTCGTCGCAATCGTCGGATGGCTAGCGGCAAGCCAAGGTACTTAATCGGGAAAGATGTGCGCTGCGCTGGAAAACCATAGAGTATGTCATCAAGGTCTAAGTTATCACATCGAATTGGCGCCACTGAAGATTTGTGTATGTTGGTGCATAGCCCAGTGACCTCACTAATCAGTTGCAAAAGGTGTTTAAGTGCGGCCACCTCCTCCTTTATTGGCCTAAGGAAAATAACGGCATCATCGGCATACATTGACGTACTCAATCTTGTTCTATTCCTCCCCACTTTACTGAGGATGCCTGCCTCGGTCGCAAGGTTCAAGAGGCGCTGTAGTGGATCAATGTCCAAGATGAAAAGCAGGGGTGAGAGTGGGTCGCCTTGGCGAAGCCCTCTTCCATGCCTAATATGCTGCCCTTGGATGCCATTCAGGAGGATCTGTGAGGAGGATGTAGAAAGGATGGCTGCGATCCAATCTCGCAATTTTGCCGGAAAACCGATGTGTTGAAGTAGGGAAAGCAAGTAATCCCATCTGACTAAATCGAAGGCCTTGGAAATGTCGAGTTTTATGAGCAGCATCGGTGTTCTGTTGCGGTGCGAACGTCTCGCTAAGGTTCTTACATATTGGAAATTGTCATGTATAGAGCAGCCTCGAATGAAGGCACTCTGACTCTTGGAGATAATCTCTTTCATTGCCGGGCCTAATCCGAGGGCCAAAACCTTAGTTAACAATTTTGCCACACTGTGGATCAAGCTTATGGGCCTATAGTCTGTGATATGTTCTGCGCCTTCTTTTTTGGGAATCAGAATTACATTGGCTGAGTTTAGGAGGTCCAAATTAACACATCTTGCATCATGGATTGAGTTCATGGTTGCCATTAGGTCCCCTTTAACGATCGCCCAACATGAACGGAAGAAGGCCCCAGTGAAGCCATCTGGCCCCGAGGCTTTATCTGGAGAGGTCTGAAGGAGCGCCTCATGGATTTCTTTTTCTGTGAATGGTTCCACCAAGGAGTCCAAGTTGAATTGTTGCAAATTTAGGCTGTCTGACTTGAAGTCGCATTGTTGGGTGGTGGCCGGCCCATGGTCGCCTCAAAGTGATCCTGAATTAGTGCTGCCTTCTCCTCATGTGCGGCCGCCCAACCTCTATCCTTTTGCAATCTCTGGATGTGATTTTTCCTTCTACATGCGTTTACTTTTAGATGAAAAAAATTTCATGTTCGCATTACCCTCCCGAAGATTGACTATGCGCGAAGCCTGCCGCTTACATGCTCCCTCAATGACTGCCAGACCCATTATTCTCTGCTTGAGCTTTCTTCTCAAATGAAACTCTGCATTAGTCAGCTCTCGGGTTTCTTGGGCAATGTCTAATTGATGGACGACATCCATTGCCATGTGAAGTTGCAGTTTTGCCTCAGAAACTAACGTGCGGCTTTATTTTTGTAGATGTCGCGCCGTGCCCAACAGCTAATGACGCAGGATGCGAAAGGCCTGTGTGTATGGTGTGGGTAGGCTCCACACACGCTGGACCTCCTCCCTAAAGCCGGGCAGTTTGACCCAAAAATTCTCAAAGCGAAACGGTCGCGGCCGTCGTAGTCCTGCCATATTAGATAGCAGTAGCGGGCAGTGATCGGACTGAGCGGTCGAGAGAGCCTGGAGGCCATGCTGCCCAAATTCAAGGTCCCATCCTTCATTGCAAAACACCCTGTCGAGGCGGGCTAGGGTCAGTCACCTTCTCTCATTGCTCCAGGTGTATTTATGGTTTTGTAGATGTATTTCCTTGAGCTGGCAACGATTTAATGTTGCTCTAAATTGTCGCATGCGGCGGAGGTTCAGGTTTGTGTTGTTTTTGTCTATAGCACGGTAGATGAGGTTGAAGTCTCCCAGCACTAGCCAATTTTGATCATCATCAGGTTTGAATCTTCGCAGCTCACATAGGAAATCTCTCTTATGGTTGTCT
The DNA here is from genome assembly GCF_002211085.1 of Panicum hallii. Lineage (NCBI taxonomy): Eukaryota > Viridiplantae > Streptophyta > Magnoliopsida > Poales > Poaceae > Panicum > Panicum hallii. The sequence goes on from NC_038050.1 coordinate 53,038,849, forward strand.
CTAGAAGGACCATAAACTGTTGTTAGGAGGAAGGTGGAGAGGCAGTCTCGTAGTGTCACCGTTGCCGTGATGGAGAAGCGTCTAATGACAATGTTTTGCACATCGAGTGCCGCGTCATTCCAGAGCAGCAGGATGCCACCCTTTGTTCCCACCGCTGGCTTGTAAGCAAAAGTGCTTAGCCGATGTCCTCCTAGAAAGCCTGCTAGTGCTCCATCGATGTTTGAAAGTTTAGTTTCTTGAAGACATGCCAAATGACAGCTCGTTGCAGCCAGCATCTCATGCATGGCCAGGCTTCGTGATGCATTGTTTAATCCCCTCATGTTCTAGCAAACCACGTCAATAATGGGTGTTATCATTTAGGGACAAAGGAATCTCACAGGTCATGTGGCCGCGTCCACCTGGGGCAGATCTCAAGCAGCGATGAAAGGATTGTCTTGAACAGATCAATCCAAAAATGTTGCACCGATGAAGCGACGCTCTGGCCGAATGCAAATCAGTTACACCACATTGGACAGCCTCAGTGCATGAAGAAACAACAGTTGCCCGGCGATTCCGTGGCAAGGACTCACGAAGAAGCATGAAGACGCTAGCTGCCCGGCAATTCCGTGGCAAGGACTCACGAAGAAGCATGAAGACGCTACGGTATTGGACGCTGAGATTGAAAGACGTGCGATACATGAGCAGATGAAAAGCTGTTATCATTCCAGGCTGCTCTTACAGGGCAGCAAGGCCTTCTCCCTCCTGGAGCTCCTCTACTCCTTCGCCCACCAGCTCCAGCATTGCATCATCGAGCTCATCCGTCAGCTTGTCGTCGAGGCGGAACACCGTGGAGAGCGCGGCCACCACGTGAGAAGGCAGCGGCCCATTGTACATGGCAACATACTCTGCCAGGATTTGCTCCACCAAGACATGCTCATCTGCCAGCCCCAGCTTGCGGCACAAGTTGACTTGTGCTTGCTGGACCGCCGGCAACGCCAGCTTCTTGGCTAGCCGTGTGCTCCAGCGCACGTTCGTCATGTCGTAGGTATGCCGGGGTCTCGCTGTCGTCTTCCGCTCGACCTGTGGCTCCACAAGCACAGCAGGTCGCGGCGGAGTAGCGAAGAAGACGTCGAGGGCCATCTCAGGTGGCTGGTCCTCCTGTGGTAGCGGCCCGAGGGCCACGCTTGCCGCTGGAGCTGTGTCCGTGCCCACCACAGGAGCAACAGAAGTTCCCACAAGTGGAGCAGGCAGCCCACTCTCGACAGGCTCGTCGTGGTCCTGGCACGGCGCAACAACAAGGCGGTCCAGAGCCGCCTCGACCAACTCCACAGTCGGCTCTTGCTCTTCAGTTGTTTCCTGCAAAGCTCCCTTGAACCATTCAAACACTAGAGGAACAGGAATATCATCAAACATTGAGATCTCTGAGTGAGGAGCGGACAAGGCTTAATTCCCTCTGTACTGGACAGAAGGTTCAAAAGCCATTTGCAATTTGTCCGTAAGAACAGACGCCTTGAGAAGAAAACTGTCCATCAGAGGATCAAGCTGAAGCTGGGCTTTGTCACGTGCGCGTTCTTTCACCAGGTTCTGTATCACCTCCTGGAAAGAGGATGCCTTCAGGGAGAAGAGGAGCCTGAGCTCATCGTCCTTCTGCTTCTGCTGGTGGTGCGTGGATGGGGTTCCATCATCCTTCCGGCGCCGCTCACCAGGCGAGGCGCCGTGTCGACGACCTCCAGAGCGGTTCCCGCTCCTCCCACAGCGACGAAGGGAGCGGTCACGCTCCCTATAGACCGGCTCGTCGGCCACACCGCGAGCATCGCGGAGGCGATGGTCAGGCCGACCGCCTCCCACGTGCCCCTCGTCGAAGTCATCGCTGTCATCACGACGCCTGGGCTCCCACGCCTTGCCCGAGTGGTCGTTGTTGTACCCGCGGCGCCCGCGCCGATCGCGGTCGGCGTGGCCTGCGTCACGCCTGTCGTCCTTGGGCACGACCTTGCCCGTGCGGCTGTCCCGAGAGCCACGATCCTCCTGGACCGGCGCCCACACAGAGCGGCCTCTTGGCCGGGGCCCCTCCTGGTCCTGCCGCCTCTCATGATACGGTAGTAGCACATTGAAGGGAGGGAACGCCGGGACCGACGGTTGGCCGCCATCCACCGTTCCCCTATGCCAAGTGAGCCTCCTCATCTCTGGATCAGGCAGCTTTTGCCCCAGGGTACCAGCACCAGCGAAGGCAATAGCAGAAACAGCAGTGTAGTCATAGATCCTTTCAAGATGTACATATATGCAGTACCTGATTCCCTGCTGAAAGTGTTCAGGAGGTGTCTCTGAAACAAAGACTTAGGGGATGTCATTCTTGGAGCGGTGCGTGAAGATCAGCCACATCTTCTTTGGGATTTCGCTCGGATTCGTTGTCCACGCCCACAGGTCAACGGTTCTTGTGTCATCAGGGTGCAGCAAGTTGGTCTCGATGCACTCCAGGTAGCTCTTGCGGCCGATAAGCCGTTCGATGATCTTTGGCCTCCAAGCGTGGACTGGCACTCCATCCAGGCACAAGCGTACCCTGAAGAACATTGCCGCCCCAAGCGCTGCAGCGAGGCTTCTCTAGGGACGCACGTTGATGGTGACGCTGTGGTGCTTGAGGCAGCTCATCTTGCAAGCAAGATCAGCGTGGCGACGGTGCGCGAACTTGATGAGAAACGGCTCCGGCTGGTGCTGCGAGACCGTCACCTCCCTGCGGTGCAGGCACATTTCATCAAGGACCACGGCCTCGATCTCCCGCACGCCCGTAGTCGCCGGGGCGCGCATCGCCATCACCACCACAGCGGAGCTCTCCCACTCCAACACCTCCTGTTCCAGGTCGAAGGAGGTAGGGACGAAGGTGTCTTGGTCAGGCCTTGTGCTTGGGTCGCCCATCTTCGCCATCACCGAGGTCGGTGAAGGACGCGGCAGTGGGGGAAGGTTGGTGGTCCGGTGGCGTGGCGGTGGTGGCGGGATGGTTGGGCGATGGGTCGCACGCGGTGGTGGGGGTGGCACGCTCACCGGCCTCCTCGGCCGCTCGCGATCGGCAGCGATGTGCCCAGACCGCCCGCACCTGAAACACGTCACTGGGTCCCTGCAGTCTTTGGCTTAGTGGGAGGTTGCAAGGCAAATGAAGCAGCATCCCTCCGTACGCTTCTTGAATTCGTGAAAGGCCGGCGAGATGGAGGCCGATGGCGGAGCGTTGAGCCTTGAGTGTGCCACGCCCGGAGCCCCGTGCATGCGTGAGTGGGGGTCTTGTCTCCTGAGCGGGGAATGCGGTCGGGCACTTGAATGCTGCTCCTTTCTCCACCAATATGGTGGCTTGGCTTTGGTCCACCCCGGCTCCGGCGATAGGTCGATTTGACGGCGGCGGTAATGCAGAGCCTCAACCTGTCCGCGATAGGGAGGTTGGCCCTCATGGCGGTGACCCCTGCACCAGGCGGAGTAGCTCGGAACCTCTGCAATAAAGGCCGGCTAGCTGCCATGGCCCGGCCGCTGGTGGTGTGCTCCCGCAGTGAATGTTGCCGAAGCGAATGCGAGGACGCGACGTCTCACGGCCTCCGCGTAGGAGACAGGGGTGTCGTGGCCTCCTTGCTGAGCGGGTGGCGTCTCCGGCACGAATTCGACCGGATCGATGACGGGGCGGTCGGATCTTGGAGGTGGCGGTGGAGTTGCAAGACTCCCCAGATCCGCTGGCGTGGGGCCCCAGCTGGCCCCGGCGCTACGTGTGCTGGCGGAGGGGCGTCGGAGGAGCGTATGCGGAGTAGCGCAGGATGGCTGGCCCGACGGAGGTGGAGGCGGCGGCGGCAGTGGCGGTGGGGGAGGAGGAGGCGGGGTCGTGGGTCATGAGACATACCTGGTTTTGTGTTCGTGTTCTTGGTCTAGCCTAAAGTAACATCGAACTCGCGCGTCAGTTTGCACATCGAAAGTGATTCAGAAGCTCCGTGGTGCATCTGGTGCTCCCGTACACCCGACGGACTGCATCCCATGGACACACCAGATGCGCAACCTATTTTTTCAATACTAGCAAATATACTTGTACATTGCTATGAGAAGCAAACTTCAATTATTTTCTATTTTACCCGCTGAGTGCTAATTTTAATTGGTTTTGGACCTTTAACTTAACGTACGGTCACTTGGATTCCGATTAGACTTCCGATTAGAACTCCAGTTGATAAACTAAGAAATCATTGCTTGATATAGTAATAAAAGTAGAGATAGAGATGTATACATGGGCACAAACCAGATCAAACGCTAGCTTGCACCCAAGGAAATCTTCATCGCCGGACCACACGAAATGGAGGTCAGCACATCTCTGATCGGAGTCAAGAGAGTTTGAGTTAGAGATGGAGCAGGACAGCTCGCACGCTAGTATATTTATTGATCAGATTTGCCTGGTTGATTTGCACTCCGATTCGGCCAATACGAAACCGCCGTTGTGTCGATGACGTTTCTACGACTCTCGCCATTGGAGCCCCTCGGCAGCAGGAAGCCGCCGCATCCGGTCGTCGTTAAGGGTCGTCCGGACAGGTTCCTGCTGGAGATCCCTCCTGCCGCCGGACCTCCTGCTGGAGATCTTCATGCGCGCCGACCCCGCCACCCTGGTCCGCTGCGCGGCCACCTCCAAGGACCATCTCCGGAGCGTCGCAGACCCAGCTTTCCTCCGCCGATACGGCCAGCGTCTCGACGGCCGCTTCGTCCCCTCCCTCCTCCTCGGCGTCTGCGTCTACCTGGACCACGACGACCAATCGGACAGGCGCATGGCGCCACCGGGGCCAGCTCCGGCGGCCACGCTGCGCAGGTCCCTTGGGGACACCCTGTCCGCCACCCTCAGAGATTGGAGCTACAGTCCAGATGCGGCCTGCGGCGGCCTCCTCTCTAAGTCCTTGCCAAGGACTGCTACACCAGCCCGGAGCTCGTCAAGGGACGTGTCATCGACACCTCCAGACCGGAGCGTTACGCCTCGGTTCCTGCCGCGGATATCAGCTGCAGCTCGCTCGTGCTCCTCCCCGACGACGACGACGAGAACAGCCTCAGCTTCCGGCTTGTCGCCGTGAACCTGTCGGGCCTGCTAATGCACAACAGCCTCTATGCCCAAATCTTCAGGTCACGATCGGGCGAGTGGGTCAGGCTCCCCGGAATGGAGTTCTCGCCTTCGGGCCTTCCGTGCAAGTGGTTCGACACCCACTACACCACGGATGACAGTTAGCAACTGATACTAACTACTAGTTGTTGGTTGTTAAAAGGTTAGGACGGAAAGTTGGTAGCTAAAAGCCGTTTTAGTAATAGTCGATCAGTTGCTAAAACTGTACGATTATATCAACAGACGATCGGTTGGTAAATATGTTATATCGAGACCGACATTCGGTAGCTAAAGGTTTAGGCGGGCAGACTCCCGCGCGCCCAAACTACGCGCAAAAATTTTAGTTGAATTTGCAGCCCAAATCGAACAAGTGGCCCAACAAACGGCTGCCCCCCCCCCCAACCCCTCCCCAACCCTAAGTGCCTCACGCTCCTGCCTGCACAGCTGCGCCCCCGCCGCCGGCCGGCGTCCGCACGCCCGCCGCCGCCCGCGCCCTTTGCGGGCCCGCCGCCGCCCGCGCGCCCGCGTGCCTGCTGCCGCCCGCCCGCGCGGCCGCGCGCCTGCGCGCCCACCGCCGCCCGCACGCCTGCTTGCCTACTGCCGCCCGCGCGCCCACCGCGGCCCGCGCGCCCGCCTCTGCCCTGCCGCACTGCTCCCTCCCGCTGGTCGCTCTGCTCTCTCCCTCCCAAGTTCGATCTGCTCTGGACTTATTGCTTGCCCGCATTACTGAAGACATTCGCGCTGCTCCCTCCCGCTGGCCGCTCTGCTCCCTCTCTCCCGCAGTAGGGAATTATTATTTCGTAAACACAGTGTACAAATCTTGCAGCTACTGATTGGTACTGCTACTTCTTGTCTTTGCAGGTACCGATTTCAGCTGGAGCAAAGCGTTTCTCATTGGAAGGCGGTTGACATTAACCTTATCAAACCTCGGCTCACACAAAGGGTAATTTTGCATACCCATTCATTAATTTTCTCTGTGTGCCTCCGAGTTCTTTTCATACCTTGCGTATGCATGTACATTACAAAAATATGCAACTATGTTTTGATGCTTGTTATCTGTTTTTAGATTCCATATTTGAAAGTTGTTTCGTATCTCACATAAAGGTGCATGGATAAATCGTGGATCACCAATGAGGCTAGGTACCGAACAACTTGTTCATAATAACTGAAATTGTTTGCTGCTGTAGTTATATTTATTTTTAACATAGGAATTGCATATAGGGAAACGGAGGCCTATGAAAAAGGGTTGAATGGTTTTCTAGCTTTTGCGTTTAGAAATTCAGCAGTAGGGAACAAGATATTATGCCCTTGTCGAAAGTGTGTTAACTCATTTTGGAGAGAGGCAAGTGAAGTACGAGAACACGTGATATGTGATGGTTTTCTAAAAGGGTACCAAACATGGACCTTACATGGAGAAGTTTCTTCGTCTTCTGTGAATGAAGATGATATAGATGAGTTTATTGAGCAACGCAGCGAAGATGATGATATAGATGAGTTGATTAGGGACTTAGCTTGTGGTTTAGATGATGGAGGGTGTATGGAGCATGATGAATCTTTTGAGCCACCTAGTGATGATGTAGCTTCAATTTGTAAGTTAGCAGAAGACAATAGTCAAGAATTATACCCAGGATGCAGTAAATACTCAAAGCTACGTTTCCTAGTTCGATTACTTCGCATCAAACTTATTGGAGGTTGGACAGATAGAAGTTTTAATTTGTTGATAGACCTACTTGCTGATGTGCTGCCTAGAGGTTCAGAACTTCCTAAAAATTTTCATGAAGCAAAGAAAGTGGTCAGATCGATGGGAGTTGGGTATACTACTATTCATGCATGCGAAAATAATTGCATCCTCTTTTGGAAAGAGCATGAAAAATCTGATACATGTCCAAATTGTAATGCATCACGTTGGAAATCGGAAAAGAAGAGTCTAGATGGTATAATTGTCAGTGGAGTAAAATATGGACAGAAATCTAGAAAGTAAGTTATGTTATTTGTCTTTTTTCCCTTGACTTCTTGGTTCATTTTGTAAGCCTATGTGTGCATATCCTTATGTTTGTATTGTCATTTGAGTACATATATCTGATCTGTTTGTCATTTTTTCAGGAAACTAAATGCCAAACGCAAGAGGCAACAATAAAGCTGGGTCATCCAATGAATATGAGCAGGAAAGGCTTGAAAATATTAAGAGGATCAAAAGGAGATTCACAGATTTGAACATCGCTGAAATTGTCAAAGATATGGGGCAGCAAGGTTTGGCTACGGAAACTTTAAAGGTTTGTTTCCCATGACATTTACTTGTAGAATCTGTGGCAGATTACTGTTTCACATGCATCGCATTTGCTTGTAGAAAAAACGTACTGCAACAAGTAAACCAGAATTTCAGCCAAGTAAACCAAACTTGCGTCCAAGGCCACAAAGAAACAAACCTCAGCATGAAGAGGATGTACTTGATGATTTGCTGCTAGATGGAGACTTTCTTACTGACAATGGTACTGATTTTATTTAACAGTAGTATTGTTTTTCCTTTTGCTTTAACAATAGTAATGCTAATATTCTTTTTCCCTTTGCTTTCCCTTTGCTGCTATGTCCAGTTGAAGATGCTCAGACTGATGACATAACTAGTGGTACAAAAAAGAGGGCTGCATGGGGCATAATTAAGATGGATGAGATCTTCTCACGGACACCTCAAATGTCTAAGATCAAGGTACATCTCAATGAACATGGTCAACCTGTTGGTAAAATTGGTAGGCAATTCTCTAGTGCTATTGGCTGCCACGTTAGGAAGAAGATGTCGATTGCTCATAGGGATTGGAGGCTTATTGATATTCAAAAGAAGTTAGAGCTGTGGACTGAATTAAAGCAGTATTTTGATGTTGATGATGCTGCCATACACTGGTTTTTGCGTTCTGCACATATGAAGTGGAAACAATTCAAGATAGATTTAAAGGACCAGTACTTTAATCCTGATTTGACATTAGAGGAAATTCCAGAATGTCCTGATGAAAGAATCAATGATGATGACTGGCAAAGTATCTACAAGTATTGGTTGTCTTCTGAGTTTCAGGTAAGAAACATGTAATATGACGTGTATTTTGCAATACCAAGCTTAGAACCTCTATGCAATGTATATAAATTTGTTAATTCTGTGTTAGGATCGATCTGGAACAGCCAAACAAAATAGGAAACATGTGCAGTTACACCATACAACTGGTAGTGTGAGCTTTGCATGTTCAGCACATGATCCGGTAATGTTCGATCTGCTTGATATATATTGTTCAAATTGTAGTTAGATCTGGTAATGTTCAGCACATGAACTAGTAGTTAGATCTGTTCAAACTGTATACATTATTGTTACTTACAAGAATTGATATAGGCTATGGAACTTGGTCGTCCTCCACGAAGAGATGATATCTTTGTCAAGACCCATACGAGGAAGGATGGAGTTCCTTCACAGTCCGCAGAACAAGTGATTGTAAGCCTCTTTAGTGTCATATGAACTCATCTCATATCTTGTTAGCAAAATATATCTTTGACATATGAACCCATCTAATATCTAATAGAATCAAATTAAAGACATTCTTCAAGTCTATCCAGAAATAAAAGATCGAACAATTCAAGAAGGTGATGCATTTATGTTTTGATTCATATATGTGACCATTATTAAATAATTGTTCCTAATGTTAACAGCTGAAGGTTATAAACAAGGCACCAGCTAGTTCAGGTATATATTGTGGTTGACAAATGCACCAGCCTTCTCATAAGTTGCTGTTTTACCATGACAGAACTACTTTTATTTGTTCTTAGGATAGAGACAGAACTATATATGCAACAGCCAGCAACCTACTTGTTATTGGAACTACTTTTGTTTGTTCTTAGGATAGCTGTTGTTAGTTGCAAGTAGCGCATATGACATAAATTAAAAAAATGACAATGTTCAACCAGCTGGGTGATTAAAGCATTAAGACAGCCAACTCAACCTGTTGTTAGTTGTAAGTAGCACTTTTTTTTGTCATCGTTGCTTTCACTTGATAACTGACTAATTTTTTCCTCTTAGTGTCCAGGAAGGGATAAGCTGAAGAATTGCTAATTGCAGGACTGTTAGGATCTTAGTGTAGGCTGAAGAATTCTGGGTGCCAGAAGCTTGTGCAGGACTGTTTCAAGTACATGGCATGGAAGACTTTTGTGACAGATTTTGTAAACATGCAAACATTATGCTGTAAACTAATTGCAAGGGTGGTTGCTTTTGTGACAAAACTAGCTAGTTAGGCCTCATTAGTTGGATCATTTGGAAAGATGATGGTAACTTATGACCATGTGAAGGACTGCTTAATAAAGTCAATTAACTTGATATAAGTCATTTGTGATGATTTCTTGCTTGTTTACTCAGTCATCATGTGAAGGACTGCCTGTTTACTTATGAGTATGTGACTGCTTGTTTACTGTAATTGGTTTACAGCATAAATAGCTCTGAATTAACATTACTTATTCAGATTATATCAGTCTCCATAACTTACTGTGGTTGCTAAATAGGTTGTACATTCGGTTGGTAAAGGTATACAACAGCTATGGAGAGTCGGTTGCTAAAGAAGTGGACGGTTGCTAAAGCCTTTAGCAACCCCACTTACAGCGACGGACCGCGTCGGTTGCTAAAACCCTATAGCAACTGATCGCAAGTTGTTACAAGCGCTTTTAGCAACTGATCGCAAATTACCATAAGCCAACCGTGGTGCAGTAACCCAAGCCGTCGTCCTGCGCACCGGCGCCGGCACCGTCGCCAACTGGCTGTGCATGTCCAGCGCGTCCTACCACGCAGTCTCCTTCCACATCGACGACGCGCGGGTGGGGGTGATCGAGCTCCCGCCTGGCTGCCAGCTGAACGCCTGCCGGCGCGACAGCGACGAGCTTCTCCTAGCGCCGTCGGCGGACAGGACGCGGCTGAGCTTGCTCGTTGCCGAGGGCCTAAAGATAAACGTTTGGACACAGACGGCCAGCTCCTGGGCCCGGCACCAGGTGATCAACGTCCTCGGCATCGCCGGTGGGATGGGCGAGCGGGGGCCGCCGCCTCGGCAGGTGGGTTCAGGGGACCGGGTCAAGTTGGAGCGGTGGTTCGGGGAGAGGAGCGGCACGGCCTTCTTGGAGATCGACGGATGCGGGTACTTCGCGCTGAACCTGGCGACGGAGAGACTGCAGCTTCTCAAGGAGTCCCCGGAGGCGAGAAACCTGTGGTTCTTGTGCAGCCTTGAGATTAATCCCTTCCCCTTGCTTCGCAAACTGCAGCCTCTCGGTGGTGCTTAAATATATATGTTCTTTGTTCTATGGAAATGATTTCAATAGTTGTGTTGACAACTTTTACTAGTAGATATGATAGGACCCAAACATTTTGAATCAATATTAGAATTTAGAAAACAGATTTTCCTATATAGAATGAACAATATTTCAGTCATTGCTGGCGACGGTGCCTAATGTTGGGACCAGACTAACAGATGTTAAAATTGACAAATCAGTAAATCACCACAAGTGGAACTGGTTACGGCTCGTTGCGACAAATAGTGTTCAGCGTCCTACAACTCCTGCTAGAAATACCTCAAAATTTTAGTTTGATTCCCATGAATACAAAAAAAAAATGTGTACTCCCTCCATCCATTCAAAAAATAAAGTTGAAGTCAAACATTCTTAAGTTTGAACAAATTTATAGCAAAAAGTATCAATATTTATGAAAATATATATTATGGTGAATTTAACTAAACTTATTTGTATTATCAATACTGATACTTTTGTATGAAATTGGTAAAACTTAACGAATTTTGACTTCGGATAAAACTATAATGACTTGTATTTTAGAATGGTTGGAGTACAAGATTCATGTGATCTAGTTCAAGACCTAAAAGAGAGCACCACTCACCAGTATCTATTTTTCAATTAAAACTTCATTTACTCAACGTTTACTACTTAAGCAACCTGTATTATTAACATCTCAGAAAATTTTTATAGGGTCGGTTGGGATTTTGAAACACATAAACATACCTAAAATTTCTTTAAGAATCCCAAAGAAAGTAATGAAAAAGAATCTTGCATTCCAAACAAAAGGACTAAATTACTTTGGTAGCAAAAACACATAATAGATGTAAACGCTCATGTACCACGCACACTTAAATTCACGTAGGCAATGCACACCTTACTCTTAATGAATGCACGCAAGGGACTGGCCCGGTAGATGTTGAAATTAACAAAGTCGCATCTCATTTTCTATGTGGATTTCCCTATCATTAAAAATGAAATAAACCTAGACAAGTGAGCTGTGCTCAATTGGCAAACTCTTGCATAATTTAATGATAAAAATTTAATATATTATAATGCCAACTTGTAATTCTAAAAATACAGTGGAGAAAATTAAATTTTCTCTTCGTTGTAACTAGGACACTAGAACTTTTGCTATTGCTGTGAGAATTAACGCTTTCATGGAAAATTTTATGTCCTAGATGGACCAAAATAAGGAGCCTTACACTTTAGTTTGGTCCTGGGCTCACCAATTATCAGGACCGAGGACCGTCCTTTGTGGAATACATAAGCGTACATGGGTGGTATTGGGAGTGATGAAAGTGAAACTGTTGTTTTTTTTGATGGTGTATGGCAAACGTGTATTAGGATTCAGGGCCTATTTGGTGGAGCTCTCTTTAAAGTAATTCTTTTTGAGAAGTGATTATTCCATGGCTAAAAACGAATATATAAGATAAAGTCTGGAGAAAGTGGTTCTAGGCGAGAAGTGGATCAGGGAGAAACTAGTTGTTTCTTAACCTCACAGCAGTTTTTCTAGCTCCAAGAGAATCACTTCCTCCAGGCTCCATTGCTCTAGCCTTTAGAAGGCACTTGCAAACAAGCTCTCAGTGGCTGTGTAGAGATGATGAGAAGCATTGCGTGGAGATTGGTTATTGGTTAATAAGGCCGGTCGACTGAATAGCATCGCCGTGTGAACAACTATGCCGCGGGATCTGTCAGGTTCGTGCCAGCCACCGCCTGCAAATCTGCAATTCCGCAATACTGGATGGCCCCGTGGATCAAGCAACGCCGCCCCGGCCTTGCTCACTAAAATGTAGCGATCAGTTTACAAATTGAACACACCTTGCGGAATCAACCCCGATCGATGTAAAACAGTAGCCACGCATCAAGGGTCGTCCTCGTCCATGGCGAGCGATCTCGTACCCGTGCAGGTCCCCGTCGCCGCCGTGTTGGCTCGCCACCCTCTCCGCCTCTTGCCTGTCGAGGCTCAGCGCGTGCACGACACCTGTTTGGTCGCCGCACGCAGCCGTGAGCAAGACGACCCCGCTCTTCTCGCACAGCCACCGCAGCTTCATCCACGTCGTCTCCGCCGGCAGGAGCCGCCCCACCACCTCGATCACCTCCAGGGGATCCCACTTGTCGCCGGTGGCGCTCCGGGTGGCCACGCCGATCGCGACGCTCATCTTGGCCGTCGCCACGCACATTATTTTCCCCACGACCAGGACGACGCGCAGCCTCCCGTCCGGCGACACGCCCAGCAGGGTGTTCCCGGCGGGGTAGTGTCCGGTCAGAGGCATGTCCACGTGCTTGGCCTGCAGCGTGTCGAGGCGCACCCCGAGCACAATGCCCATTGCGTGCCAGTACGCCACGTTGCGGACCACGACGACGCCCGTGCCCGTCATCTTCTTGCCTAGACGAACAGTGTTGATAGCCTTTGCCTCGGGGCCCCACCGGCCGCCGTCGGACGTGTAGGTCCGGCATGCTGTGAACCCGCGCCGGCCGTACACGAGGAGCAGGCGGTACGAGGACGGCGAGCTCGATGGATCGCTCAGGTGGCTCTCATCGTCGTCGACGTAGTCTTCGGTTGTGAGGATGGCGCAAGCGAAGGGCCTGGAAATCTCCTTGCCTCCGAGGGGCGGCAGGACGGTGACTTCCCCGGTCATGGGGTTGCAGACGCAGAGTTTCAGGGCCCGCTCGCGCTTCCGGAGCTGGAGCTCGACGACGAGGAGGCCGTTCCGGGAGGCAACGACTCGGGACGCGTCGAACAGCCCGTTGTCCAGGCGCTAGACGAGCGCGTTCAGCGACGGCTGCCGGAGGCCGAGCCGGCGCGAGGCGGACGCGGTGGCGGCGAAGCGCGGCACGGCGTCGCGGTGAGAGTAGAAGAAGCCGAGCGCGAGGCTGCGGAGGGGCGGCGGGCGGCGGCGCGCGGCGCGGCAGATGAGGCGGCCTCGCCGGACACCAGGCGGCACCACCGCCTGCAGGTGGCCGCGCAGCGGACGAGGTCGGAGAAGGCCGGCAGGCCGGCAAGATGCCGACGAGCATCTCGTCCGTGAGCGGCGTGCCGTCGTCCTCGCCGCCTTGCGCGGTCACCGTGGCCACCCGCCGAGCCCGCTTGGACGGCCTGTTACGCCGGGCGGCCAACCAGCCCCTAGGGCATTGCTCCGCGGCCGCGACGGAAGAGTAGGGCCGGGAAGAGAGGCGGGCGCGGCGCCGGGGAGGCATAGCGTTCACTGCGTGCAAGCAGATGTAGATCTTGGCTTCGATCGATGGCCGCGTTTTGAGAGGCATATAGGAAAACATGTTCAAGCAGTCTGTTTTAGTAAAAGGAATTGTTTCCACTGATTTTTTGGAGAGGCATATAGGATCACGCCAGCACGGTTCGGTTTCAGGCAATCTCTATAATCTGCAATGATATATTTGTTCAATAGAGAAATGTCTTACTCAAAAACTGTCATTAGTTTGGATCAATGTAGTTCTTGAGGTAGTTGGACCTATAATCCACGTATTGAGTGGTTGTTTGGATCTCCTAAAGTAAAAAAAAAACAGTTTCAATTGAACATGTTTTACTATAATATGGTTTGTGCCCATTCTCCGATTATCAAATTTTAACAGAAAGCACCCATGATACAGAGTTGTTAATTTATCTCTATACGTCCGACAGGTTATATATTAGTTCATTTAAGAAATATCTTACTCGAAAACTGTCCTTAGCTTGAATCAATCGTATTCCTTGAGATAGTGGGATCTAAGAGCATCTCCATCAGTTTCTCAATAAATCTTTCCAATAATCAACTAATAGGGATGTCCTGATATTTGGGGAGTTATTTTTATACTTCTCCAATATCTCTGTTCCAATCCAACTACCATATTTGGAGAGAGTTGGGGTGGATAATTGGTTTGAAAAAAACGAAAGATAAAGGCATCTGTTGTAGCACCAATTTTGCACAAATTCTCTTATTACGGTAGTTAGACTGGGAAATGGATCGGAGTTCTGTCGGAGAAGCACTAATTAATATCCACGAGTTGAATGGCTGTGTGAACCTTCCAAAGTTAAAACGGTTTCATTGAACATATTTTTTCAAATTTTTTGGGGAAATGGTTTTTTGGTTGATGTTAGTAGTTTGTTAAATTTGACTTAACATATTAACTGGTTGAATGACATAATGAAAAAGGAGTTTTTGGCCAAACAAAATTTGACTACCTAAACATGTTTTGGTAGGATTTATTTTAATCTCATCTAGGGTAACAAATTTTCCGTTAGTCAATCTTAAATCCATTTAAATTACATCTAATTTAGATGAAACTACCTCTCTCTATAGATATTTTGAAATTATAGACACAACAAATAATACTCCAACCACCTTATAATCCAGCGATGCGAAGGCTAGCTATTTAAAATTTATAATCTAGATATTGTAATTTATAGTTACTATCTAGATTTTTCTTAATCCGTGTTTCATCCAATTAGGTCTTGAGTCATAGAATCCGATAGTATAAATGAAATGTGCCCTCAAGTGCCTACTCTAATGAATAGCTCCTAGCAGGACAGTAGATAGTAAAGAAAAGGGCTAATCATAATATCAATTTCTAGAAGAATCAAACAAAATTGAGTTTGCAGGTATAATTATATGCCTTGTCCAGAAAAAGAACAACATATTGATTATTTGCTAACCAGAACCGGGAGCTAAAATTGTCTGTATACGAAGGAGCTAAAGTTGTTGTTGATAGGAATCTTGTAAAAATGTGGAAAAAAATAGATGAATAAATGAAAACAAGTAGCCCCATGCAAGGATTGGGAATAAGTGTTTGTCTAGTAATAAGCAAGGAATATAGTCTTTCTACTAAATAGAATTTATTAAACTCATAATTAATTTATTAGGTCCTTGTTATTTAGCAATGTCAACTAGTTGCCATAAGTAAATGCATCCTAGTTGTTCAACCCTTACCTTAATAACCGAGTAACACTTTTAGCTTACTAGTTAGTGGCCGTATGTTGCCCACAAAATTAGAACAGAATATCAACTATTCCAAACAATAATCATGCAAAACACCATGTCAGGTTGGATGCAAATGCAAAACACTTATGCTATAAGCAAGATGTAGATCCTATGAGCAGGCGGGACCATATCCAATGAAGCAAAGGGAAAATTCCCTGGAAGGCCCTCAAGCAAATGACGCTTCCTTCTATGGTCCTGGAAAACTGAGACGCCCTTCTGTGGCCTCCTTTTTATTTTCGTTCCCTTCTATGGCCCTCCCGTTAGATCCGTTAGCCCATTCTGTTAGGGTTTAAGGTTTGAGGTGAGAAGAAAAATATCTTGGTCTGAACTGCCCCTGGCACTCCCACACACGCCCCCGACCCCATCTTCCCCATCCATCCCGTGAGCGGCGTGCGGGCGGCTGCGGGCGGGCGGCGAGCTGCAGGCAGGCGGCTGCGAGCGCTGGGCGGGCGGCGAGCTGCGGGCGGGCGCGTGGCGGAGGGCTGCGGGCGTCGGGCGGCGGGCGCGCGGGAGCCGGGCAGACGGCGGCGGGCGGCGGGCGCCGGGCGGCGGGCTGCGGGCGCCGGGCGGCGGGCGCGCGGCAGGCGGCGGGCGGCGGGCTGCGGGCGCGGCGGGCGGCGAGAGGCGCGCTGCAGGCGCCGGCCGGCGGGCTGCGGGTACTATGGTCTTTTCACAGCCACTTAACTGGGACTTAACTGCAGATGTAACGGGAGGGCCGTGGAAGGAAACGAAAATAAAAAGAAAGCCACAGAAGGGCGTCTCAGTTTTCCAGGACCGTAGAAGGAAGCGTCATTTGCTTGAGGGCCTTCCAGGGAATTTTCCCATGAGCAAAAGATGGAGCCTCGACATTATCAAACTCAGCACGATGCAGACTCGCAAGCAGAATATCAACCGGCTTACTGTTGGCATAATACTTATCCCTAGCCTCTTGGCTTGCACAGGTCTCAGGAATCATATAAGCAATATCATGTATGATCTTCCAAACCCTGCTCCTCTACTATTGAGATAGGCGCTCATGGAGTTTTTCGATATCGATCTACATAGACCAGAAGAAAGAAAAGGGGAAGAACAAAAAGATTTGAAACTTCAAATCCAAATTACTCCCTCAATACTCAATGAATTCAAACAAAATTCAAACACGTAGATGCACAACCATGTATTCTAACCGATCCAAGAAAGAGATTACGAAAAGATCAAAAATCCATCGCAAACCTAGGAAAAATCCGAACGCCCTTCCAAGAACACGTTCTTCTGGAAAACTCAAAATTCAAGCCAAATTCGTAAGAGATTTGACGGGAAATGAACCAGTGTTGCTCAGAAGTATCCTAGCAACAAAGCCTCCAAACAAATCTCATGGATTTTGCAATCAAAAGTGACGAACAAAAAGTCACAAAAAATAGCTCCGAAAATCCCAAAAAGGAAAAACAAGGGAGACTAGCCATAAATTAACCATGAATGATTAGATCATAGAAATCTTAACAAAGATTGGTGGCTAGTAACCACCCATCATCCTCCCTCATAAGATTAGGAGAGCTAAACCTAGAGTACTCACTCTCTAAGCCTAATCCCCTCAATTAAGCAAACCCTAACACTTGTCTTAGATAAAGCAAATGAAAGGAGGTGGGAGAGATGGCTGAAAATTTCAGCCCCCCTATATATGCACTTGGCCAAATGACCAAAATGCCCCGAATTCTATTATTTGGTTACAAACCCACGCAGGGGCAAACTGTCCATCTTTTTACAGATGCACCGAATGCACACGCCGCCTTCATGACTTTGCTGTGCCTTGACACAAGCTTTGCGATGGCGCTACGTGCCCTCCATCACCGCTATCGGCCCACACCGGACACACCCCCGGTTTGGAGGTCCAAACTGGGAAACCTGCTTTCGCAGTGTGTACCGCCCGAATTCCTTGGGTCCCTCAACCCAAGCCTACTTGTATCCATACTTCACTACCCTTGGTCCATCGTTATGTATCTTTCGCTCAACCTTCACCGCATTTCGTTGGCAATTAGGTCACGTCCTGCACCTGCACATCACAATCATGGAAGACATCACTTCCACAACATGTTGTCAATCACTCATCATCTAAGGGTGACTACCATTGGTCCTCAATCACCCCCTTGATGAGTGCATTGACAGCATCCAACAAAAAATCATAATATCAAAGAAGATTAAAAAGAAATAAAGAAAAAGAAGCTCATCCAACAGATTAAAAGCCAAGTGGAAAGGCAAGCATAAGATCTCTCAAAATGAGAAGTCTCAGTCCCCAAAGACAAGGGCAACAGCTCGACACAGTTGAAACAAGAACACATGATCCTTCAAGAAAAGGCAAAAAGGGCTCAACACCGATCATGTGCAAATCGAGAACGCAAACCAAACACAAAGAACAGCAAAAGAGACACACAAAGCTCACAAACTCCCCTTGAAAACATGCCACAATACAATACATGTGCAAAAAAGAGAATTTGTCATCGTCGTTGGAGTCACTCCACGGTTCATCATCATCATCCGAGTCCGGTGGAGGAGGCCGGGCGCTGTGTGGAACCAGATCATTGTCTTGGGATTGATGGTAGGATGATCTCGGGCAAAGGAGGTGAACTCAAATACACCGCAAGATCATCCTGTATGAGACAGAAAAGGCAAAGTCAGATGCACAACTCTTAGATAAGAATTTGGATTGACCGTTTACAGCATGAGTACCTTGTTCAGGAGATTGGTTGCGCTGAAAAGTTTGGGAATATATGGCGCGGAATGCACATCCAAAAGGATTTGCTGCACCCATCTCATGATCTCCTCCTCCGTCAACACTTCCTTAGACATTCAAGAAGGATCTGTAGTCCCACGGTATTCATAGCCTAAAGTCTCCCACTTCTACAGTGGCTAGATTCTCCTCTCAAACAACAAGCAGGCAACAGATGCCCCAGTGACTCCTTTAGCTTTAAAAGATTTGATTCTTACAACCAGCTCTGGGTTCTGAAACAACTCCGCGGTTGTCAAGTCCTACATCCACTCCACCAGGTGCTTTGGGCGCACTCTAGTTCTTTCTGGGAGGCATGGTTGATGATTTCCGATATAAAATCAATTTGAGTGCCATCCTGAGTTGTTGCTTCTTAGTTTGTACTCGATATAGTTCTCATCCATTCCCTAGCGCAGCTGAAATCCAACTCCCCCGACAACATTGGGGCTGTCCTTCCCAAGGAAAGGCTTGATATGGAAGAGATACCAGAAGAGATTGAAATGGAGCTTAATCCCAAAGAATGCTTCACAAAGATGAACAAAGATCGATACTTGAATGATCCCATTTGGGTTGAGATGTACTCCTTGAAGATCGTAGAAGAAAAGCAATCCACAGAAGAAATCGGAAGGGGGCAGAGCCAAACCTCTTTCAACAAAGTGAGTGAATGCCAGTCGACTACTTCACGGCTCTGCAGAAGACCCTCTACCACCAAGCCCAACAGATCTTTCTCCTTGCAAGTGCTCTTCTTCCATACCACGGCGGGAGACGGGAAGCAGGGCCCATCCACCTTTCCTATCTTTAGTGCAGGGAGCTTGACTTCCTTCTCGTCCCTAAACCTGTCTAAATCTTGTGTTGTGTGCACCTTCAGATTCCTAATCTCGGTGATACTCCACCTACAAATCTACTACCGAGAGATAGGTATCCCTCAGTAGGTTGGCGGATAAAACACCAACATTATCTGTTTCATCATAGGCTGCAACTACGTATGATAGGAGGAAATTACTCATATGCTGAACATTCATGTTGTGGTATAGTGTGCTCATCTCTCCATTATGTTGGGATCTTGAGCCCTATCATCTTGCCCCAGATTTTAGCAAGCCGCTTGTACTCTTGTGTGGGACAAGTAGGATCAAAGGGAGGAAAAAGCACACTACCTCTTGTGTTGGAAGTCTACCGAGCAGCTAGATGGCACTCTCATGCTTGATCATACAGCTTCAATTTAGAGGCACAAACAGCAGAAATTGTTGCGGAAGCTCCTACCAGCAACATCTGCGTAGAACTTGTCCAGGGGATAAGGAAGCTTGGTGCTCTTCCCGTCTATGAACAAAACGTACCCAAGGACATGCTGAGCATCAATTTCTTCTACACAATCTGAGACGACGACATTTAAAACAAGACACTACTTGCATACAAGTATGTTCCGGAGAAATGACAAAGCAGCAAATGAGATTTGCAGAAGTGTAATGTCAACAGCAATGGAAAATCCAAAGCGCCAATGCTTAGTTACCCTGGAGGCCCAATTCAACCAGCTTCATGTATCCCCCTGGTTGTAACAACTCGCCAACCATTCTATCAGGCTCCTTCAAATCTCTCTCAATAGCACACACCCGACTAGGGCTAGAAAAATTGCTCGTGGCTGTTAGCTTGCTCGACTCGCAGCTGGCTCGGCTCGACTCGGTCCAATTCCTAACAAGCTGAGCACAACTTTGTGCTCGTTAGTATAATGAGCAAGTTCGAGCCAGCTCGCAAGCTCACGAGCCAAATGAGCTACGCGTACAACATGATTTCCACCTACGTTACAGGCTTTCTAGAAGTCAAGACTTAGTATTTCTTTTATGCCTTTGTGCTTGTCCAATGTTCACTAAATGGATCGATCAATTTATGTATCTGAGAGACCAAGTATGTGTTTGGTTGGAAGATCCAACTAGGTCGGGATGGGTTCGATCCAGTTGGACCCACGTTTCCTACGTGGGTTAGGTCCAACCCGCATAGAAATATTCCCATCAGATGCAGGTTGGATTGGTTCCTTCAGAATGAAGGGACCATCCCGACCCACTTGGACATCGTTCTGCTCCGTCTCGCGAGGCAGGCGGAGCAGGGGCGAGTAGCATGGGGGGCGCGGGCGTGGGCGGAGGCGGGGCCGCAGTGGCGCGCCCGCGAGCGAGGAGGAGGCGGCGGAGGCCGAGCGCGGCGGGCAAGGAGGAGGCGGCAGAGGCTGAGCGCAGGGGCAGCGAGAGAGGAGGAGGAGGCAGAGGTCGAGCACGGCGGGCGAGAAGGAGGCGGCCGAGGCCGAGCGCAGGGGCAGCGAGCGAGGAGGAGGCGGCGGAGGCCGAGTGCAGGGGCAGGGGTAGCGGTGGGCGGAGGCGGGAGCAGGGGCAGCGGCGGGCGGGCGCGGGAGCAGGAGCAGCGGCGGGTGGAGGCGCGGCCGCGGCTGGCACGGGTGCAAGAGGAGACGGTGCAGGCGCACTTGGGCCGGCGCTGGTGCGGGAAGATGAGCAGGGGTGGTGCAAGCAAGCTCGGGCGGCGGCGGGGAGGACGGCGGAGGCGAGCGGGCCGAGCTGGGGAAGAAGATAAGATGTAGAGGAAAAAAATAAAAATAACAGAGGATGACATGTGGGGTCTATATTTTACTATTGCTAACGGTGTGAAAGATGTGAAATAGACATCCATTCCAATCCTATAAATCTCTCCGACCAAATAAAAAACTAGGTTGGACCCATCCCTCTAACCAAACACTATGTCGGTTGAACCCGGATCGAACCCAACCCATCTCCAAACCAAACACATGCCAAGACTCGGTATTTTGCAATGTTGTAAATAGCGGGCTACGAAGTTTAGTAGCAAACTTCTCTAGAAGCTATAGAAAGCTATATCGAGCTACAGTGAAAGCTAAATTATTTAGCAGAATGATAAAATAATCAGTAATCACATATAAAATTATAAGCATTATTGGTCTAACACCAAAAAATAAACTCTAACAAATCTCATAACTACCCAACGGTGCCCATGCTACGTTGTCTACGATCCACACTACGTTCATTTAGTTGTATCGATTCTTTTGACTGCATCGTTGAGCGAATGACACCACTAAAATCTACTAGCAACTTGGCATTTAGCGCTGCTAAATATCGCAAAAGCCACTTTTGCGGATAGTTAGCCCTGCTAAATCTCGTAAACCCCTTTAGCGGACGTGGAGGACAAATGTTGCATAGCATAGCGGTAGATCTCCTAAAAAGCTAATAGCGGGCAATCGCGAAGCTATAGTGGGCTATTTCCAACATTGATATTTTGTAACCTCTTTGCTTATGATAGGCTAGGTTATGGGCATATGTTATCGATGGAACGTGTACGGTTGATGAATCATGGAAGTATCACCTGTGGAATTATATGGTCCTCAAAGTATGGAAATAAAATCATATGTTATTCTAATATTTTTTTATTTAATCTATATGCATGTATATCACCTGAGAGAGTATATCAGTGTTTAGGTCGCGAGCTGGACCGAACCAAGCCGAGTAGGCTTTTGTGCTCGTTAGGATAACGAGCCGAGCCAGCTCGTTATCTTAGCGAGCCGACCGAGTCGAGCCGAGCTGGCTCGTCATCCAGCCCTACACCCAACGACCATCCTGAATCAACGGCATATATATTAACACCATTTGCATACAGTAGTGTGTGGGAATGATTCTTCCTTTGTACTCTCTCTACTGAAAATTTACAGGAGACATGTCTTCCTTTGGAATGATCAAATTTGTTATACTTTCTGAAAAGATCAAAATTGTTATATTTTCTTGTACCTTACTGAGCGCATAGCAAATGGCGCATCTGGCTACACCAGCACCAACGACTATAACGTCCGCTTTGGCGCGGCCATCCTCACCACCCCAGCTGGGGTCATTGACCTCAGTACCGAGCACAGCATCCCTGTCGCGGCGCCACCAGGATACCAAATTGAAGAAGGCGGCCAGGAGCGTTGCAGTTGCAGTGGCCGTGAAGCCCATCATGGATGTGGGGGCTTGGGATAAGGTTACAATTGGTATAAAGATGGACCACTACCCCTTTATGTTCAATTTTGCAAGTTTTGGAATATTTGAAAGTATCTACTGTTTCATTAGTTGGACACGACATCAGCCATGCTAGATGCTTCCTTCTGATCTGTTATATTCCTTCTTGTCCTCATCAAGATGGACGGAACAGGACTGTGTGGAAAAAGATTGAGTATGGTGGAAATCCTACTAATCTGTTGTCACCTGCAATAGAAGTGACAGAGATAGAGATAGAATCGGTATTAATTAGGCAATTCATAAAAAGTGGCATCCCACAGTTGCACATCTTGAGTATACAGAATAACAACCTTCCTAGAGGGCCTCGGATATTCAGTTACAACGAACTGTGGCATGCGACGCATGAATTCCCCGACAAGGTGAATCTCAGAAATTAGGGCGGATCTGGGGCTTTCTAAGGAGGGTTCTTGCACGATCAAGAGCTCCATGTGGCCATCAAAAGGGGTGTCAATTTTATACACACAGGGAGGCAGAGTGAAAAACGCAGGGGTAGGCATCCTTACCTTAATTAGCCAGCTGAGGCATCGAAACCCTGTCCAGTTGATTGGGTGGTGCACCGAGCTCGTCTAGGAGTTGCTGACGACCGGCTTCCTTCAATCCCATCTCTACGAGTCAAGAACCATCCTAACATTACATTAACAACTCCATATCATACAGAACAAAGAACTCATGCTTGGTCAAACATAATAGGTCTTCCATTTTAAATTATAGGATGTTTTGGCTTTTCTAAGCTATGTATTCAGAGAAGCTGAAACGATGTAATGGAGGGAGTAGCAGATAATCTTTTAGCATAAGCGACGCGGTGCTCTACTTGTACGAGCAGCGCGTCGTGCACGGAGACATCAGATTCCGCATTGACGCATCATGATGCTTGATTCTTCTTCAAATGACAAGCTGGGAGACTTCGTCCCATCGAGACGTGTTTCCCGGCAATTGCAATGCCGGCCACCTCCAACTACAGGGACTTAGAGCACATGTTCACCAACAGGGCCACCATTACCAAATTCTACAGCTTCAGGGGGTCGTCCTCCTCGCCGAACCTATCCTTGAGAGGCAAGAGGGTCCATGGCCATGGGCGCCTTAATTTCCGGACTTATTTCCGTTTTAAAATCTGTCTCAATGTGGCGGTTTCAAATTTGTGAATGAAAACCAGTGTGATAGACCATATGTATAAAATTCCACCAAATAGATGTGCTTCTATGGAACGGATTATACACATTTTAGAACCCCAATCATGCTTGCATCACTAGAGGTTACCGTACAGCCCCTGATGAAAGAAACCACTGATGATCAGAAACCAAACAAAAGATAACCAAACCAAATAGGGAAGACCAATCTTACAACCATCACCGATTTAATTTTCAACCAAACTACAAATCTTTATTTCCAACTTTCATCTATTAAAACTATTGATTCTAAACCAATATCTTGAATTACTATGATTTTCGGGTGACATGCTGCCGATGTGACAATGTGGTAGCTAAGATTAAATTAACTTGTTTCCTAAAAAAGGGTTAAATTAACTTTCCAATTTTTTAACTTTTCTAAATGTATTACCAAAAGGTTGATTATCTTTACTCGCATTATGGAGTAATCAGTAACCTAAGTTCACTAATATATATGCAGCTGAGGTTTTCTTTACATAATTGTTCGGAGACATACTAAATTGAAATTGGGTCATTGTTTTCGAAATTTGGAAATTAGTAAATCAAATTAAAATTTTCTAGAAAAATTCCGACTGCACATAGTGATCATTTAAAATCTAAATCAATTTGGTATGTAGTGAACTAAAGTTTAGTCAACATGACAAAAATGGCTTAGTTTTATCTTAAACACTACTTTTTTTTCTTCTATGTTTGTATTACATTTTATTTTACTTATAAAAAATTATTTATGTTACAGATATTCCTAAGGACGAATGACATTTTCTAAGAGTGTTTTCAGTCATTTATGAATTATTTTATTCAAACACTTGCCCGACAGCACACGCTGCTCACAAAAATTTCTAATTGTTAATATAAGAGTAAAAAAAGAAAACAATTTGGTAGTTGAGGGTTGAAAACTAGACTCAGCCATAATTCAGAGTTATCAAATAGACCTTTTTCCAAACCAAATTACAGCTAAGCACTGAACAAAGTAATGGGCAAACTCCATATACGAATGTTGTACCTACTCCGCACTTCAGATCAGAGTATATTGAAGAACAAAGTACATAGCTTATAGGACCACAAAACCCTAACACAGCTCCGCCAAGTCCATATATAAACTTGACTGCAGGGTGTTTTTAAACATAAACCTTCCATTCCATTCCAGGAACACTGAAGTTCTTTAAGGCATGAAGGCTATGTAATTATAAAGAACTGAAGATTAAAAAAAATAACAACTGCATATTTACATTCTATGACTGTCTGTGTACAAATTAAAGCAAGTTGCAAACCCTACTCCAGCATATTTCATCTACAAGTACACATGTACATCTCGCTTCCACTTTGATTATTTGTCTTACATTTCATCACACATTGATTCCTCCTGGCAGTGAAAATCTCATTGCAGTCTCATAGATCCAATGGAGGTGTGTCCTGTAAATTGCCATAAAGCCATAAATCTCTTCACGAGTCATGTCAAAGAGAAATTTGATTAATGCAAACACTACATCAGCTTGATTAAATCAAATATGAGCACAAAGTAATCCGCTGATGGTTCGATCACATGTCTGTACAATCTGTATTTTAAGATCGCAAATCACATTATATCAAGCAAAACAAGACAACCACAACTTAATAGGAGTATGCACCATATTTTTTAGGCATAGATCAACATTTCTTATAAAGATCCTTGTAGCGTAAAAGGTTTCAAGCAAGTTCAATTCATCAACCATATACTACAGTGGCTTAATCTTAAATGAATGGCACGATGAAGCACAGAGGAAGAGAGAGCAGCAAGATAATTTTGAGAGGATTCCAGACCTTGGGAAAAACTCACCTTGTGCAAAAGGTCATGGGCAATGTAGTCCCAAGGAAGAGACACAGACATCAAGCAGCACTTCAGAGGCACAAGCTCACCATCCATTTGTTTGTTAGCAGATGCAGACTCGTAAGCATGCTTTGCTAGCTTTGATGCAGCAGAAGCTGCCCTGTGAACAAGGACCCGAAAGCTATCTCCTTGATCTTTCTTTGACTTCTCAAGGCTCTGATCTAATAACAACAGTAAGCACTTCCAAATGAGAATGTGTGGCAGGTTGACAAGCTGCATTACAAGCACTTCAAAGCAACAAGTTTGTATGTGGTTTTGGGTGAGCTAGGGTGCAAGATGATAATAGATTAGTAGGTCATTACTCACTAGCAATCTGTTCTTAAGTTTTGCATTTTGAATAATTCGTCATCATTCCAAAATGGAAACCATTAATGAGATTTGTACTTTAGTGTGATTCCATACTGTCAATAGATAGCATTTGCAAAAGCAAGACTGAAGAATACTCGATGCATCAGTAGTTTAATGTCCAGAAGCATATCACTACCTAAGCTGAGAGCACTCGATGCACCCTTTCTTATAACAACTCCAATAAACTTTTTTTAAGGCATGTGCAATGGACAGAAAGGAAGAAGTATTCCGATGCTAAACACAACAGACCTGCAATACCAGAAACAGCTACTTCCACTTCTCCACGCCCTTCTGGGCCCCTCATATAAAGTCTGTCAAGTTTAGTGTGGTCATGCCCAAGTGAGAGGAAGCTCCCAAATTTTGATCTGCCAGCTATAGAAAAGGAGAAACATACACATGAGAATATGTGACGTTAATACTGCTGATACAGAATATTACATTTACACTACAGTACAACAACTCAGCACCTATCTTTAGTTGAGCGAAGAGTTCCTCCAGTATAAAATAGCTCAACATAGGAAAGTGGGTACTAGGTACATGGGAACTCAAGTACTAATTTAGCACCATGGGTTAAACAATGTCATATAAACAAAGTAGATAGATGAAACTCTCACCATCATAAGCCTCACGGACGTTTTGGTAGCTCACATAACCTGAGAAGAGAGTTCTCTGCAATGGCAATCAAAGATCTTGCTGAATTCAAGAGTACAAATGGGCAGTGCCCGGGACAGTAAAAAACAGGACCATTTACTTGATTATTTCCTATGAGTCTTGGTAGGTATGTATATTTCATAAGAGCTCATAAACATTCTTCTGTAAATTCAGTAAAGGCAATCATGGATGGCTTCTGTGTAAATTATGCAACAGGATGAAAACTAATTGAGCTAATCCTTTTATTGAGAAATATCAAACTATTTAGGAAATAGATATATTGGTTCTGTAAAAAACATAGATTCCTGATCCTGTTCTACAAAGAAGCTAAATGTAAATGGCTGCTGTCACTAATATCTGGACATGATAAACAGAAAGCTTCATAGTCATAGTTCTGAATTACAAGAGAGGGAACCTTTGGTGGTTTTTCTTGGGCACTCCCACAGCTCAGTCCAGGCTGTACATTTGAACCAGGATTCTTGGACTCGGTTTCTTCGGGAAATGCTGCCCCATCATGTGCATTAAGAATCACACAATAGCAGTGTTCCGGATCTGACAAAACCTGCTCAAATGAGAAGGAACATAGTGCTCAATAGGGTCAATTTCAGAAACTAGAGAAATCATGTAACATCAGAGAATAAGCATTAACAACATCAATGATATTACCAGGACACTATGTTGTATAACTACAGCTTTGATATTATTACACAGAACCTTACCACTGCATCAAAAGTATCATCGAAGTCGTCCACTGAAAAATAAATGTTGGGATATGCAGGTACTGTTTCTACAGCCTGTCAACAGATGCATGGGCTTTTATTAGGACTTAGATGGACAGCCTCTTTCAAAATATGGTGCACAATAGAACCCTACCTTCCTTCGGTCAAGATGAAAATTTACACGGCTAGGGGACGCGTATACAGTTTTTGTAACCTGTTTCCATGAAGAGAATGACATTGTGACAATGTTAGTTAATACAAACATAAATGCCGCTCAACACCTCTGATGCAAGTTCTACTTGTTTGTCACATAAGTGGGCGCCTTCCCTATATGTTTCTTTTGATTCTTTTTCAGTCAAAGGGCAATAAAGAAAAGGAGAAGGCCGTGGAATTAGAATAGCAGAGCGCCTTCTGCAATGAGCATCTACTATAGAGCTTGCTATCATACAGGAGCAGTCTCATGTACACAAATTAGGCTTTCATGTTTCCCAAATTAGGAGCAGTTTCCCATATACTATAACTTGTAAACGTAAATCATACTATTTGCAGGCATCTCTCAAACAATTAATTCAGTATCCTTCACTCATTGCAAAGTTTAAGTCAAAAGATTTTCAAATGTACTAGTGAAAATAAGCAGTTGTAAAACAAAGCACAAGAAGAAAACAATATAAATATGTGCTCCTTCAGAAAAGAATCACTGATGACAAAATCGAAATGCTTAATTGTACTGTACCTTATAAACTGGAGACAACTGTTTGCTTTTCGCTACACCGTTGCGAAGATCTCCAATGCTGTGGAAGTAGCCCGTAAGAACCACCATATGAACTAGTAACTATCCATAAACATTAACTAAGGAATAAAAGATATCACAACTGATTCCCATTTTTCAATGAGTCCATGGCAATGAATGCAACAGGAATCTAGGAACTACAATTTCCTTGAACATCTCAGACAACCTCATGAAAAAGAAAGATAATTTCAACAGTTGTTCAGTAAGAAGAAAATTTCAATGGCTCTAGTTGTTCAGTAAGCTATGATTTATGCCAGGCCCAATCCTCAACCTGTTGCCTGGAATAGAGGAAAGTGTTTTACCCTATCCTACACGTGACACAAGAATCATCATGCGCAACTGTGCAACATTTCAGAAAAGGATGACAAATCAAGACACAAGAGGCTGGACAGCTGTATGTGGTTGGCATATCAGAACTGCCACATTACAATTCAACTAAGAGAGAATTTATTTTATTAAATCATTATGAAACGGTCGTTGCTGCATAAAATTTGATGCGTTATTCAGATTAACTACTAAGCACGCAACCTTTGGCATAACTGCTGCAGAAACATACCAAAATATTGCAACAGTAACACTGTACGATGTGTGAGCGATTAAATTCAAATAGAAGGAACGTTCCCAGTCAACCTCCGCCGTATTAGAATTGATGACCTTTTCAAGCTGTTTCACACAAAACAGATGAAGTTAATTAGCCCAGCAACTCAAAACAAAGTAACCACAGCAACTCAAAAGAAAGTAATGTACCAGAGAGACTTAACACCTAACAATATATTTAAAGAAATGCAAATCATACACATGATGGCTATCTCAAGCACGAAAATTACAATACTGCATCTCCATATGCTGGATATATATGCATGTAAGTTGGATAAAAGTTACTAAGGTAAGACTCCCCGACAAGTTAAGAAAACATCTAAAAAGGACACTAAAGCCATAATCCACTTCAAAATTTCAATGCAAATTATTAATTTGAACGGATAATTGCGCAAATTTATTCTTTGAGCACATGCTATTGTGTCAGTGAAAGAAAAGAAAAACACTGTATTACACAAGTAAATTTAAACCCAACAAAGATGAAGGGTGCATACCAAAACTTTCAGTCAAGGAAAAAACATCCAGAGGAAAACTGGTTTTATCAGCCTTCCTGTGAAGTAGGAATAAATATATCTTGGGAAACCTCCATAAAGAATGAAAGAAAACATATGTTCCATAATTGATAATGTAGATTGGTTTAGTCAAAGCTTTCCATAATATCCAATGAATGAACTCAACTACATGTGCCACTAAGAAAAGGTAACAAAGAGCAAGAAATATGAAAAATTTATTGAAGCTACTGCACCAGAATTGTGAGCATCAAGCATCAGCTGATCTGCAGTAAAGTAAACCAGGTGTTTCTTGATTTACCGTGGGAGCCCATCTCCGTACAAAAAAGGGAGGCGGATCTTCCATGTTATCATTGAACCCATAACCATGCAACTTCTGCATCAACACCCAGTAATATCAATATAGCGGATTTTCATGGAACCACGACCTATTAGGCAATAATGAGGACTAAATCAGCAGGAACAATAATGAGTACCATATTATTAACAAAGAAGACAAGGTCATCCTCTTCACTTCTCTTTGATTTTCCACCACGCAAAAAGAAAAGATCAAGCATTTCATGCCAGAATTTATGATCCATTCCCACATCTGATGCATCATCCTCGGCATCAACAATCGTCCACCCAATCAAATGTGAGTGTTTCTTCACCATGCTCAATAACTCAGTCCTGAAAGCATAACATGCAGAAGAGAGAAGATTAAGCAGCATACAAAGCTTGTCAAAGGAGTATCTGTGCCTGCAAAACATGTCTCTTTTGATGAAAATTCTATAAACAGATCATGGCCCCAATCAATGACTCGTTAACATAGATGACTGTAAGTCTGTAACAGTCTTAGAACAGACTAACTTGTGCAAATATAACAACAAAGGCGTACAAGTACCAGGGCCACACAAATGATTTTGACGTCCACCTTCGTATAGTGGAATAGGTTTACTAATGACGGACGTCAATGCCAAGATTGTGACTACCAAGCACCAACCCACTGCAGTGTGGTGTCAATTACTCCGTTCCAAATTATATGTCGTTTTGGTATTTCTAGGTGTATAGTTTTTGTTATGGATGTAGATATAGTGTATATCTAGATCCATAACAAAAACTATGCATTTAGAAATACCAAAATGATCTATAATTTGGAACGGAGGGAGTAGAAGATAACTGGCAGCAACAGCAACTGAAGTCAACCATCATAGGCGTGAAAATCACAAGCTTAATTCTTCAAGTTTGCTCTAACACTTTCTCCTAGTTATCTATCAGAACCGGATTAGCTTACATACCAGAACTCTGTACAAGGAAGGAACGATTTTGATCATAGGCTAAAAATAACCCATCTCCGCGGCCACAGGGCAATGCTTCATCATAGGTTAAATTTAGTTTCCCGTCTCTCGCTGCTTCTCTCTCTTCCCATGGTCGTGGCGCGGAGTGCCCATCCCCCCGCCCGCGTCCTAATTGTTGAGAGAAGGCGGAAGGAAGACCAAGAGGGAGGGAGCACATCGCACCACATACCTAGAGGGCGATGATGACGCATCCATGGCGCCGCCGGATCTGTGGACGGCGATCTCTCCGGACGGGGAGGGGGAGGGGGACGGAGGAGAAGGCGGCGCCGCCATGGCGACGGGATTGGGGGATCCGGCCGGTTCCACGCGCGTCGGAACTCGCAAGCAAAGCGGCCGCCCGCACCGCACGCCTCCTCCGCTGTCCTGCACAGCGCAGCACGGCACGGCACACGTGGCTTCAAACAAGGCTGGGCTCGGGGGAATGCGCGGATGGAATCTGATGATGGGCCAGAAGAAAACGAACAATCAGATCGTGTGCGCTCCCCCACTGGGCCGTCGGTAGGCTGTTCTTTGACTAAGCTATCAATTAGGGCCTAGCCTGGTTCATTCTCTTTCATGTCCGTGGTCTGTGAGGCATATCGTCTCCCTAGAGATGGCAACTGTGCTAAACCCACTAGGTTTTGCCGTTCCAAATACAAACCTATAAAAAATATTTAAATTTGCTAAAAAAATCATACTTATGATGAGTTTAGAATTTTGTCCAAACCAATGCCCAACGGGTTAACAGGTGACCCGTACACCTTACTATACTAGTTTTTATCGTAATCAACAAGTTTAATACAATAAACATTAAGTTTATAGTGTAAAAAAATACATGATGAGCAAGAAGTTAATTGTTCACTAAAAAATATTAGAGGGAATAAAAATATAAATAACAAGTTCTCTATTCAAGGGATCATAGCACCATACCCAGTCATCAATCCATCAACAACAAAGCAATAACACCCATATCCCCCACCAAAACATTTAGAGTTCACCAAAATAAGAAGTGAAAGTAGAAGAGATATTAATTCACAAAGCAAAACGATAATTGCACTAGGTTGGAACGGATTAAAAAAAATTCATGGGTTTATGGGTCCGGATATTGTAGGAACAATCCTGTGTCCATGGACCCGACGGGTAGAACTTTATGCCCATTAACAAAACCACGGGTAAGAAAATTGACCCAAACCCGTACCCTAGTAGAGTAAAAACCCGTCGGAATTTGGATTTCGGGTACCCATTACCATCCTCGTGATACAAATCTAACCCTGTTTGGAACAGAGGATGGCAAAACAGAGTATTAATGCAAAAAAAGTACATGAACATGAAAGAGGCAAAATTAAAACTACAGGATTTCAAAACATAGTATGGGAATTTTTGAGCTGTTTATATCGCAGGTAATAAATTGTGTCATCACATGTCCACCTTAGAAACAAGTCACCTTCATTTTTTCCTTTCTAAACATGAAGTGGATATTCTTTCCAAAAATTATACTTCCTATTTTTTCTATAGTTTCATATAATTCATCTTTATTTCTCATATAATTAGATGCTAAGAAACATAAACCAAATTGCAAATTGTCCCTATAGTGGTACTACATGTTCGCATTAGTTGTTGGCAAACTTGTTATAGTGCGGGATGCATTTGTTCGTCATGTAAAAGTATTTGTTTATATGAGGGGTTTATTTTTCAACTTTAGAATAACTTGTTTGTGATGTATAAATTATTAGTTTGTATAATTTGTTCCAGTGGGTATGAATCTCTGTTTAGTGAGTTTGTATAATTTGTTCGATGCATATAGTTATTTTGTCCATGAGTATGTATGCCTAGAGTTAAGTAAACAGGTGAGAGAGTATTTGAGCATCACTTGCCACACTGTAATCAGCTGATGCCGGCGCTTAAAATTTCAGGAGTGATACAAGTTCGTGCATCGATGCTTGAAGAATAAACAAAACGAAGGTATACCTAACGTGCGTGTGGTCTAGCAAAGGAACCAGAGGGGCAGAGGGCAAAGTGAATAATTGTGTCAATTTTATTGGTTGTCGGGGGAAGAAGATAGCAAGGAGTGAAGCTTTAAAGAGGAATCAAGTATCACGGTGGGTAAAATAGAATAAGTATCACAATGAGGTATCAGTCATCTAGAATTTTAACTTGCACTCACACTGTGGAAGGCATAAGGTCAGCTCCATGGTTCCGGCTTCTTTAACGCAGGCATTATTCATGCTACTATAGCACTACTATTCTATGAAATCTTTATTTTATCTCCGGTCAAAACGAACGCTAGAAAGGGAAGAAACCAATGGAGCTAGAAATTATGATTTCTCCGGCTCCGGTTCCTACTTGCTACAGTACGAGAGCTGGATCCGCACCAAACAGGCTCTAAGATCTGAGGATCATAGCAATGATTCTAAAGGAGAAACCTTCCAAACATATATTGTACGAGCCTCTATTATGTGTTTTGAAGAAAAAGCTATTCCCATACTCTATACGTGGACAAATAGAAGGAACATTTTAGACAAAATATGAGATATATAAGAAAAGGCTCACATGCACCCTCACTAATGATTTGGACTATAATAAATAAATCTAGCGAAAATAAGAGCATATATAATGAGTTCCATCATAAAGATGTTAAACCAACTGTGCTGGATGCTGTCAAAGTTATAGCAGTTGCACTCATTGGATAGTGTTACGACACGAGATCGTAATAAGTACTCCTGTTCGTGTATTCCATGAACTTTCCAACATATTTGGAGCTATGCAGATATTTCCATAAAAATAAAAATATGGATATGGTTATGGTTATGGATATACCTATACCGGTCGAGTCCGTGTGGTGACGTCAGAAACCGACGACAGGGAGCTGGTCCTCCTGCCTTGAGATCGTTGCCCCCGACACCAACAGATAGTGGTGGGTCCGTTTGCAGTCTACCGGGTACGGTAATGAGAGAAGAATGGCAGTAGTTTTTCGCGGCAATTTCTCGTGTGATGAATCTTGGCGTCTCTTTTCTCCCCCTTTCCCTCCGTAATTTCTCCTCCATCTCCATGTATGATGTATGTGGGCCTGCATCTTTGTGGGGGCCGCATGTCATCGACGGTACAGTCAATGTCCCCCAATAAAGTCGGTCTTTAGTGTCCCCAACAAACAGCAACTTCAGCCGTAACTTCCCATCCGGCTCTCCTCTAGACAGAATTGGTAGGCATACCCAAAAAAGCGACCCAGCACTATCTGTCTACCAAAGGAGAATACCGAGTGTAACGTTAGGCAATAAGTAACTTCAGAACTGTTTGACAGAGCTTATTTTAACTCTAGCTTCACCTATTTTACGTAAATCGAGATACTATAGCGTGAAACCGTTTTGTAAGCCTATGCTAAAATGAACTAGAAGTCAGGTGAAACTATATTTTTTTAGCTTTATCGGTTTTGACTTCACTAGTGAAACTGTTTTGGGAGAAGTCCTCCCAAATAGTCCCTTCTTATCGCTGAAGAAAAAGAAGGACCGGGAGCACATTCAGCTACCGTTGCTAAGTACTGTCATCATTTACTACAGCCCCCCTCCGGCACATGTCACGTGACTGCCGGATTACGTCCATCCTACACGTCATTGAATCAAATTCACTTCCTTCTATTTGTTTTGTATTAAAGCACTTCAGGAGGTGCGATGGTGCATTGTTATTTGTCAAATGCTATAGCTCAAACTAGAAAAGAAATTTGGAAAGGGAAGCTACATTCATTCTTGGTATATGTTGTGGGACATTGGGAAAAGAATGATTGGCTACAAGATATTAGGTGGTGTCCTGCAGCAAAGAAACTACACCAAAAATAAGTGTCCTACAATTAATTTCACGAAGGAGAGCGTGTAGCAAAATTTTCCAAAAAGAAAAGATGGCATATATCAACCATTTTGAAATATACTATTTTTTTTGAATTTCATTGCCTCACTAGTTCACTCTAACATATTACCTTGGCATGTTTTTGGGCTCTCTTTGTAATCCTAGGAAGTATCTTGTAGAAACTTCAAGATTGACACATAACAATCTTGCTGAACCTGCCTAGTATGACAATATGTGTTTGATTTCAGGTCATCAGCTACTTGATTACAAAAATTTTAGAATGCAATGCTAATAATATTACAATCTCACTACGACAAGCTACAAAAATCTTCATTTTCTTTCTTCAGTGCCTCTGTTTTTATAGTTCATTTCCTATACTAATGCTAATTAATACTTTTCCATTTTAAGTATACAATAAGCTAATTTGTTTTTAAATGTATGGCATTTAGAGCAAATCAATTAGTTCATTTTTGAATCAAACCAATTAGTTCGTTTGGGTGAGTATACTACGGAGGCGGCAAAGGAACATGAATCGGCGGTGTGGTCGATTGGGGTGGCTCCAGCAGTATAGGATGACGGGGCTCCCTCACAGTTAGAGACCAGCACGACTGGGCACGACTTGGACCCTCCGATCCAGTCTCCTCTGCTCTTCCTCCTCCCCAGCGCCGGCGCGGCGCGAAGGCAGGGAGGGAGGGAGGGACCGACCGAGGGAGCGCAATAAACCCGCATCAGTTCCACACCTCAGCTCGCGCCGTCGCCTCCCCCTCTCAGTCCCTCACCTCGATGGACTCGCTGGCCGCCGCCTGCTTGTGCTCCCGCCGCCGCCGCGCCCGCCGACTCCTCCTGGCCGCCGCCGCAGCCACCGCCGGGTACGGCCTGTACCGCCTCTACCGCCACCACCGCCGCCGTATCGTCGCCGCCCTCTCCCTCGCCGACGCCGTCTCTCAGGTCGGTTCCGACCTCGCCGAATTCCTCCGCTCCGACTCCGACCAAGTCCCACGGAGCCTGCTCCAGCTCTCCAAGCTCGCGGCCTCCGAACCCGTCAACTCTGCTGCGTCTTCCCTCTCCGAGTCCCTCGCCTCCGGCGTCCTCCGCGCCATCTCCTCTCACCAGCACCAATTGCGTCAACAGCAGCAGCAAAACCCCCAAACCCCGCTCCAAGATCGGATCTTGGACCGCCTCCTCTCCCCCGAAGGTGCCGGGTTCGCCTCCGCTGTCGTCGGAAGCTTCGCCAGGAACCTCGTCTTGTCCTCCTGCAACGCCCGCACCGACTCCTCCGCCGAGGCTGGCGACCGCGAGGAGCCGCGGTGGCTGGCTGCGCTCTGCAGCGCCACGGGCAAGGAGGCCGCCGCGGACCTCGTCCGAGTCTTCGTCAGCTCCGCTGTCGCCGCCTACCTCGACCGCACAGCTGCCGTGCGCACCAACGACCAGCTGCTCGCTGGCCTCTCCAACCCAAGGCACGAGGCCAAGGTCAAGGACCTGGCCGTGTCCGTCTGCAATGGCGCCGTCGAAACCTTCCTCAGGACGTCACGGCAGCTGGCTAAGGAGGCCTCCATTGCTCGCATTGAGGCAGCAGAAATGGAGCGTGTGGCGCACAATTCAGACACCAACTGCGTGATCCAGAGGGTGTCAAGCACGCTGGCCGTGCCGAGCAACAGGAGGTTCGTTCTGGACGTCACAGGCAGGGTCACGGCGGAAACTGTCCGTTCCTTCCTTGACTTCCTAGCACAGCGGATGTCTGATGGGGCCAGGAAAAGCATTGTCATCGCTCGTGATGAGGTCGCTGAGAGGGGACTAGTTGCTGTCAAGTACCTCGGTGCCAAGTCCATGGCCATCTTCACCATCTCCCTGGCATTGTGCATGCACATTTTGATGGGAACAAGGTTCCTATTGCCGGGCTAGCTACCTGGCTGGGTGGGAGCTGGAGTTGCATTGCAGGTGACTGATTACCACTTGCCCTGATTGTAGTTGCAGAGTAAATTATGTAGATTACAATTGATTGTATATTAGTAGTTGTCCTTGTCTTTCGTGTGTTGGTGAGAAGTATTAAAGTTTAAGCTTGAAAGTCTTTTGGGTTTGTAGTTGGTGCTTTGTTCTTTATGATTGTTTGTTTGGTTGAAGGAGGTATATATGCAGCTAAAATGACACTGGCCAATTCGGCAATGTCATTGTGAGGTTTGACATCTGTAGTGTTGCTTCCTAGTAGCTGTCACTAGCTTGCTGTGCCAGTTGTTTTTGTTGTTAAGCTGTTGATCAATGTAAAACAACCAGACACAGTAGCAGGAGCTGGAATCTTGACTGCTTACAGTTGAAATGCTCTCTTTTATGTGCTTTTGTATTGAAGGAGGAGATGAAATTAATAGAGAAGTGCGAGTGGATTTTGTCATTTCCTTTTGTGCTCTTTTCCCTTTCTTTTCTGAACTAATTGATTCCAGCTGAATGATGAATCAGTGCCAGAATTCGTAGATACGATCAGTAGAGATTATGCAGCTGTAGCCTGGCCACTGACCTTTGCTTCCTACTTACCACTAATGTTTTTTGCAGCTGTGTCATTGTGCCTATATTTGACATATTTACCTTAATTTTTGGTTTAGATTCACACCGATCATCTTTTTTTTTTGTCTCAGACATACTATTAGAGTATTTTTCTTACTAGTTAAAGTATACCAATTGCTATGCCTTTTGGTAAGTAACATGGGATGCAGATTCAGATGAACTGATTGGGAGTATGTCTTTGATTTTCCATATTAATCTTTTTCATTTCATCCATGTTGTGGATGAAATTTTGCACGCCTGCAACTCAGCTCAATGTATGTGATATCACCAGCCACTTAAAACTAATTCCCTAGCTAAGGACTAGCTGCTAGACCCAATAGGGTGCTGCAGTAAGATGAAACAATACAACAGTGCAGCATTGGCTGCCCTTTGTATAACCAGACATTTTCCTAGGCTCCTCCTCAACAGTTTAGCAGCAGGAGCCATCCAGACTCAAGCTGTTTTGAGACCAGTTGGTTTGTGTGGATGTTACCGAGATGAAGTTGATACTACAAGTGATTGATCTGGGGCAGATAGTAAAGGTGGGCTGGGGGTGGGTGGTAATGGTACTGGGAATGTAAAAATCAGTGCATGCACATTTTGTTGGGAGTGAGTTCCGATTGGTCGGTGCGGTGAGCTAAGCTTGGGGGGGGGGGGGGGGGGGGGCTGGGGCTTCAGATAAATTATGTAGATTGCAGATTAATCTTATTGCTATTTGTCTTTTTGTTTGTTTGTTTGTGAAAACTGAAAAGTATTGAAGCGCAACAAAGAAAAGCTTCAAATGTGTGGGATTAAGTTTCTTTGATTGTTTGGTTGGTTGATAGAGGTATATATGTATGTGGATCAGCTAAATCACACTGACCAATTTGGCAATGTATTGAGACCAACAGTGTTGCTTCCTAGCAGTTACCACCTGTTTCTTGCTGTAGGTTGTTTATATTCTTGAGCTGTTTTTCATTGAAAACAGGAAAAAGATCCATCCGGAGTAGCAGGAGCAGAAACTTTGTTTGCTTATGCTTGACATTTTCTCTTCGGTGCTATTTATAACAGAGGATAGTAAGTGAACAGAGGAATTATGTGCTCATTAGACATTTTCTGGTTTCTTAGCATGTTCTTTTCTATTCTTTTTTTTTCCAATTTTCTTTTGTGAATGTAGTATTGTAGTCCCACCTGAGATGTAGGAAAACTAAATTAACACACTTGAATGTCGAATTGACATTTCATAGCAATGATCTGCAGCGATTAAGTAGCTTTTACTTGTCCTTTGACCATTTGTGTGTTGTCATTTACTCCACTTAATTCTATGACTAAACATACATTCCATATGTCTTTCTTTTACAGTATTTTAAATTCTCACTGAACTTGTGTGTTGTCTGATCCGATCCACTATTTGAATATTTTCATAGTGTAGTATTCCATCCGTGAATGTCACACTTGCAACTCAGTGCTCAGCTCAACGCATGTGGCGCCATGAGTCCAACAAATTAAATTCCAACCAAATGAGTAGCTTCTGGGGGGCAATAAGTTGTGACAACAATGCAAGGTTGTTGGCTTATATGTATAACCAGATTTGTGCCTTCCTCTCCTCTCTACTGCTAGCAGACCTAGCAGCATGAGTCATCCAGTTTCCAAGCCTGCTTAGAGGAGAGGTTTAGTTTGCATACTAGCAAGAGAAAGTGGATTTACAAGAGGAAGTGGATTTAGAGCAAGGGTTTAGTTTGTGTACTTACGTAAGTGGATAGAAGCAACCAATAGGCAATTAGGAGAACAGCTTTTGCATTTTTGCATTCCCCTGACTTTTGATTTCAACAGAGAGAAGTGAGGCCCACTTTTGTTGCCATTTTAGATGTTGGGGTTGTTGAAGAATTCCATATGTTATATATGTATATGCCCTGTAGAATCAGCGGAATGGAAAAATCAAGATACTGTTGTATAATTTTACTGTGCCCTGGATTGGGAGCTGTGAACCACTATTGTAGCCATCTGTTGTGTGCTGAGTTTCATGCAGAAACTAAAACCACATTCATATCATTTTTCTGGAAGTGCTTATTTGTCAGCATAATTGTAAAGGGTCAATATTAAGTATTAACCAATAAAAAGGTGGCTTGACTGCTTGGCGTTGGCTATGCAAATTAGTAATGTGAGGTCTATGGTATGCATAACTTGAGATGCTTTGCATGCTCCCCGCCTCCACTGGTATCATTTCATTGATTCCTTATGTTTCTAGTGAAAGGTTTTAGTAATGGAACTTGGTTGCAGGCTTGCAGCTAATAGGATGTCCTTCAGCTGTCTCTGAGTATATCATTTAACTAGTGACCAGGAAGGATTTTTGTTTTGGCCACGTGATTATGAAAGCAGGTAGTGCTTTCTGATGTTCCGTTACTCGTAGAAGGTGGGAAACAAAATCTAACTCTGGTTTAAACAATCAAAAGATTGACACGATCGTGCAGTTTGTCAATGTGGTTTAAACAATGCAGATTGACACGATCGTTAAATGTGGATACCAATTTACACCTTTAAGGTGAGGTAGGAGAGGAATGTGAAGTTGGTGGCCTATATAATCACTAGATTCCTCTCCTTTTCACTTGTCTAGTGACAGTAGCGGTTGCATTTTTCAGCCACCACATGTACAGTTTCGAAAGCTTGTGAAGTGGCTAGGTTAGGATTGGTTGGGAAAACGTAATGTGTATTGCGAATGGGTGGCATTTGGAATTGGCTTGACGCTTGAGAGTGATACTGTCCAGTGCTAAGGGTGCACGGTACATGGCCCAGAGACTGATGAACCTACGGTATAGGAGGATGTTGCGCTGCCTTCGCGGAAGAGCTTTCCTTAGCAGCAGTCATCTTCGAAGCTTCACCTTATCGCGGGCACAGCAGTGGTGGGAATTGCCAATGTTTGTAGGTAGGTGGTGGCGATAGATGTTGTTCACTATTTGCAACCGGCTATGAACATGTGTTGGAGAAGCCTGTGACTCGCGGTTTCAGTAGTCTGCTTGTGCTTCATAATGATAGGAGGATTAACATGAGTAAAGAGTGTGGCACTCTTGACAAGTTGGGAAGCCTTAGAAGCAGGAGCCGCCAGAATCCAAAGCTTATTTTGAGGAACCCACAAAACTAACAACAGGAAGTTAATGCCATATCACTAGTGGTTGTCATCTTGGATCTGGAAGTTAATGCCATAATTGCAGTACAGTTTACACTATCACTTAAAGAATCAAGAATTTGGCCAAACGGATAAAAAAATAAAGAAAAAGAGCTAGAAAAATAAAGACAAATCCTCAGTCCTTCAATTTGTAATTGCTGGTACTAGTGTTGAGTCGACTTGCATGTCTCCACTAGTTGCACCTAAAAGGCTAACTTGATGGGAAAAAAATTGTGGGGGGGCAACTTACTTATAATTCAACCAATTCTAGGGAATTCCTGTGAGAACCGCCTAATTTAACATCATTTTAAGCGAACCACCGGTCATTAACATTAAGATGAGAGCTAACACGCGCTCGCTGTAAGAGCGTGCCACGTGTTAACCCAAATCTAAGTCATAAATGACCAACTCGTCATTCGCCAAAAATAATATCAAATCCGGTAGTCCCGGTATGTGCTCCACCATATGCCCAAGATCATGCATACACACATACCGTTTACAATCTCATATATCGCTGATGGACCACAAAGGGCAAATTTTAAGCAATAAAGGTTACAACTAAATATTATAAGTTCAACAAAGGGATGGGTTCAAATATGAAATTTAAGGTTCAACAACAAAATACAACTTAACATTAGAAAGGGATATAGTTTATCAAATTAAAAGTTGAACATGTCGTCCCCAAAAGAACGATGGGGAAATGATGGGGTCTTGCTCAAGGACACCATCAAGGCCGCATCGACCTACTCCTCGCCCGCACCGGGGTCGACGGGGTAGAAGTGGCCAAACACAACCTCTGGCTCACCTGCAACTTAGTTAACAAAGCAACATGAGTACAAAGGTACTCGCAAAACTTACGCAATTTAATTAATAACCAAGGATTATACAAATGAAGGCTCACAAGATAAGGATTTAGGGTTAAGTAATTTGCATAAGCATGAGCTCTCTAATCCAACACCTAGCTTCCTAGCATTTTAATTATCTTGCCCAAACCACCTCAACTTTTAGTTAATAAATTACAAAACAAATGAGTATCAAGAGTTGACATGAACCAAGTCCGAACAAAAACGATATTCCTACAAAGAATTCATTGGATATTGAGCTTACTCATAACCGAGAGCGCGGCAATTTGAATTGATTAATTAACCTTGCAAGGGTGTACTTCTTTACCCACACGACACAAGGACCATGCGACTCACCCAACCGATCACGTTGAGCAAGAGGGTACTCGCATCAACCTTTTTCGACAAGTCTCAACCGTTGAACATCACGCCTAACTTGCGAGGAGAGTTACCTAGGTCCACCGGGGACACCCCTAAGCCTCTCTACAAAGCCCTATGGCCACGCATCTAGGACCGTGCATCAAAGATTAATACTTAGAAGGTAATCGGCTCATCCATACCATGATTGGATATGTGGTACTACTATAACATGCTCAAAACCGAGGTCATCCACGGATGGTCCTTAACCGATTCAAACAGACTATGCCTACGAGACTCCTTTCTCGAGGCTCTACATTCCGCCCAAATCACGAAACCATTTCTTTTCCAACTAGACCGATGCAAACTTTCAACATCCCAAACCCAGACAATCGCGAGCATGGTAAAAGTTATGTAGTGTGCAAGTGATCCTATTCCCAACAATTTCTTCCAAGTTACGGATTAATTCTAAGCATGGCTAAGCATTTATTCAATTGATTAGTTACTAACTATAAGTGTCAAGACATGGGTATATAAAAGCAAGGAAGGTCAATGTATAAAAATAGGATCGACAATGCAATAGATAATATTTAGCATAAACATATATATATATATACACACACCAGAGTGAGATAACTAAATCCAAATCAAGTTAAGTGGGTCAAGAAATCATGCTTAGCTGCTGCCTTGGTTATCTTCCGGCTCGACAACAAATTCAACTCCCGGCTCGGTTTCGACGATCTCGGCGGGCTCAACGGGCTCGTTCTCCGGCGTTTTGGTCACTATAATGCATGAATGGAATGTATGTATTAGCATGATATTGATGATATGAAAATGAAATGATGAAAAGAGAAATGAACATCACACTAAACAAAGAAACACACGAATGCTAGATAAAGGGGCTCGCCGATTAGGTTCGCAAACATAAGGACCAAAACGAGGATTGCTCAAAACAATTCGTATAGCAAGCATAAATCAAGAGTTAATGTTTGCATATAGAGGACATTACAAGAAACTCATGGGAGTTGGATTTGCAGCAAAATTATATTATTAGAATTATTTATAAAATCCACAATTTTTAGCTACTTTAAAGAAGTTAAATCTCAAAAGACATGTTAAAAATTTCTATAAATTCTCCGGAAATTAACAGGGAAAATAAACATTACAGAAAAGTTAACAGAAGTGGTTTAGATATTTTATCACCTTTTAAAAAAAAGTTATAAATTAGACAAGCTTGCAGGCAGAAATTCATTTAACACACCAAAATCCTATAAAACAGCATAATTTCATTTGCACAAGTGGTACCCCTAGACAGAAAATTTCACCAGGATTCCAATAAGATTTAATATGACATTTTTAGAGCATCCTAACATTTATCAAGCAATTTATTCACTTTGGTGAAAATAAATCATAACTAAGTGTATAGGATATTAACATGAACAACAACAATTTTCCTAAGCAGAGTTATCACCTAGGAACCAAAAAAATCAAGTTTCACAATTTTTGGATGCCTACACAATTTATTAAGCAATTTACAAGTTCACAGCATAATAAAACAAAACTAAAATCCTGAATAAAAGCTAAGGCCACCCGGATCTGGCGCTCCCAGGCGCCGACAGGTGGGCCCAGGAGGCCAGACTGGCCCGGGCTGAGTCAAGGCCGGCCGCTGCCTTGACTCGCCGCGGGGCGCGGCCAGAGCGCGCCCACAACGCGGCCCGCGCGCGAACGCGTGCGCAGCGCGACGTCGCGGTGGCCGGCTAGGGGCCGTAGCCCAGGGGTGCGAACGGGCGAAGGCGGAGCGTGCAGGAGGAGCTCATCCGCGGCATAGACGGGCAGCTCAAGGCGACGGGCGGTGGCGCGGTGAAGAGCGGCGGCGGCGGAAGGGGGTGAGCATCGAGGGGGTCGCTGCGAGGGAGGAGGGAGGCGGTTGAGGGCCGGGGTCGAGCGAGGAGGTGCAGAG
This sequence comes from Panicum hallii, assembly GCF_002211085.1. NCBI lineage: Eukaryota > Viridiplantae > Streptophyta > Magnoliopsida > Poales > Poaceae > Panicum > Panicum hallii. Next base: position 53,081,637 of record NC_038050.1, read on the forward strand.
GGTGCTACGCGCACGCGGGATTGGGCGGAGGCTCACCGACAACAATGAATCACGGCGGCCGGCTGGAGGAGGAATAAGCGGTGGCGGGGTCGGGCGGTGCTAGGGTTTCGCGGGGAGGGAAAAGGAATGCGCCCGAGAGAGAGAGAGAGAGAGAGAGAGAGAGAGAGAGAGAGAGAGAGAGAGAGGAGGGAAAGAAGGGCGGGCACCAGGGTGGCATCGCCCCGCGGGCACGCTGGCCCAGCCAGCGGCCAACGGCATGGTGATGCTGCCGCGGCTGGCCAACGGGCGACGCCGGGACGCGTTGACGGCGGGGGTGAGGGGCTGACGGGTGGGCCTGGGTGAGTGAGAAATAAAGAAAAACAGCAATTCAAATTCTAAATTCAAAATCTTGTACTTCCAGGGCTCCAAAAATTACAAAAAATTTAGTGGAGCAAGATTAAATCACCAAGAACACAATGCAACAACAAAAACTCAAAAAGCTATTATGGATCGCTCACAAAGATTTAAACAAAACAGCAGTTATCAAATTTTCCAAGAATTTTATGGCTCGGGTTAAACATCAAAAATTTTTGAAAAATATTCAAAATTCACCATTTGAAATCTAGTATTTGAGTAAAATTTTTGGGAGCATAGGTACTTAGCAAATTAAACTTTCTTCGCAACCCTCTCTTCATCAAGGCAAGAAATTCAATTAACTCAAACAATCACATGCACATGATGCTCCATTATGTTTGAATGATGCTCATGATGATGTTTTTAAATTTTTTTTATCATGTTTATTAGTTTTGGATCGTGACAATTCCTGACTTTGACTCGTGATGTGCACAAGACTCTACCTACAGTGTTCAATACTTGTGAGATGCCGTGGGCCCGTGCCACTGACATGGTTCTTCCTCGAGGAAGTGCTGAATCGGAACCACCCATTGATCAGCCGAACGGAAATATTATTTGCTATAAGTTTTGCTCTGTACAATCCATTTACCCGAGATACCAACGAAGAACATGTTTTATTTTGTTTGAGTAGGAAGCACCTAACGCATCTGCTGTTAGAAAGAAACACTTGGGATCGAGCCAGTTGGTAGTAAGAACAGCAACCCAAAAGGGCTGTGTTTATGCTTTGCATTGCATACCAGTGTTGGTCTTTGTAAATCATCATTTCCTTGATGATTCCTTCTGTTTTTGGTGAAAGGTTCTGATGTCATACACATCGGTATTGTTTCCTAGCATTTGTCACTTGGTTGCAGCTGGTTTCAATGTCCTTCAGCTGTCTGAGTGTGTAAATCATGTGGCTGGTTGGCACGAAAGATTTTTGCAGCGTGATTAGAACAGCTGATGGTGCTTTGTGATGTTAGTTTACTTGTTGAAGCTGGGAAACTGCATCTAAGCTATGTTTAAACAATTGGATGATATATTAACACAGCTTATAATAAACACTAAGTACATAAAAGGTTTTTGCTGACGGTCTAATTGGCATTGTGCTAGCGGCTCTCTGCCAGCATAAATGGCCAATTATACCGCCAAATGGATCTTTGCTAGCGGTTGAGCAAACCCACCAGCAATGATTCATTTGTGCTGGCGGTTCCTGACCGCCAACAAAGATGATGACCGCCAACAAAGATGATATGCTGGTGGTTGGTGACCCGCTAGCACAAATGCTTGTTCAATCTGCAAAAAATCAAATATATATAAATAGATTGATATACATATACAACCACATCTGCATCTGCATGGCCCTAAATATAAAGGCGATTGAAATATTCGATAAAGCTGATACATATTACATTCTAATTGTTCCATCCAAGATGCAAATGTTCAATTGCATGCCTACATTACATCATCTAGTTGATATTATTCTTAAGCAAGAGGTACTGAACATAGCTAACATCGTCAATTTTGTACCCCAGGCTTTCATCAATAAAAATCAAAGCACGGATCAATGAGGAAGTGCTTTGCCATAGATGGTGAACATTGGTTCCGCCGCAGGAGACGAGGTAGATCGAACCTCAATAAAAGTCTGGTATAGGCCTTCCCTAGTACGGGGTGTCCCAGATTCGTACCAATGATAACCCAACTTCTCCGAAACTTGGCATAAAATAATTTGTAAACTCATCGCCGTGAAGGTGTTACCAAACACATCCTACAACAGGGATAGTAGACAAATATTATGAACTGCTTCACACAATGACACAATGAAAGAAAGTACCATAATATTATTAAATTGGCAAAAACTCACCTACCATGTCATTTTGGTTTCCTTGTGCAAGTCTCTTATAGAGACTAACAATATCATGCATTCTGTTGAAGCGCTATGATTTTGAACCATGACAAAATCGAAATTAGATAACCATGCATCTCAAATTCTGCCAGGCAAGCTTCCATGCCACTTCTTTCATAAGTCATCTCATTAGGTGATTCTTTGCCACTAGCGATATTGGAATTATGGTTCCTAGATCTTCTCTCACTGGTGTCTCAAAAGAGATTCATTGATCTATTGCATTAGAGGTAATGTAACATTAATAAGGATTAAAACGATCTTAATAAGAAAAAAAAGATCTTACTATTTCTGGAGCTGGTATGGTTGCTTGAGGACATCGAGTCGGTCTAGTTCGGCTGACTCTGCTGAACATGATGCCTGGAGGGTGAGCCTCGGGTAAAGGGTAATCCTGATGCTCCGTACCATGACCAACACTACCATGACCAAGGCCACGACCAACACTACCATGATCAAAGCCATGACTTGCCATATGCCTATTCATCAACAATTTTATTCTATCAAATTTCATACAAATAACAAAATCCTAATCATAGTAACACATTCTATCAAATTTCATTCAAATAACAAATTGCAATCAAGTCACACTCAAATAACCCTATCTCAAAACACAATAATTCATTCCGACAGATAGATTGTAGTGTACTTGACTAAATTTTACCCTTATGAAGAAGAACCGGCGGCGTGGAGGATAAGGGGCGACGGCGCGGAGGACAAGGTCTCGGTGGAGCGGAGGACGAGGTCATGGCACGGAGAAAGAGGAGATGGTGGCATAGACGAAGAGGACGGGCCCGCAGAGGAAGAGGAGGCCGGAGTCGCGGCCGTCGTCGGTCTGGCATGACGCAGTTGGTTCGGCATGGTGCCATGGCAGTGCGGCCGGGATTAGGGCGGTGGCGCGAGGGGCCGGTGCGGAGGAAGAGGTGACAGTGGCGGCGGAGTGGAGACGGGCCGGTGCGGAGGAAAAAATTGGGCAGCCTAGCGGCGGCTGTTTGGTTGCGTGCAAGGACTAGGAAAATTTCACTCGTCCCCGCCAATAGATGGTGGTATTTCTGCCGGATGACATAAGCAGCCGCCAGCAGAAATGTGGAGTTTATGTCGGCGGTCGACATAAGCAACCGCCAAGGGAAATATTTTCAGAGTTTGTTTTTTTTCATAAATTACAAGTATATGAAATTTGTAGATTACGTAGTGTTTTATGACTCAAATCATTTTATAAAAGTAAATAAATACATTTATATGTTATAAGGAAAGATTCTTATTTTTCCACATTCATTTGAGATATTTTAGTAATTTATATAATTTTTTGGATATTTAATTGAAATACACATTACAACTACATATGTCTTATACTTTAGAAGTAAATTTTTAGAAAATTCGTAGTTCAGTTTCCAAGGTTAAATATAGATACTTGTTATTACCATAATTTGGCTGGGCCAGAAGGTGGGCCGCGAGCAAGATGGGCTCAGAGGATAATTGTAATGGGCTTCCGAATCGGCTCCAGCGAGGGCGGTTTAAGGCCAGGATGGCCATGTATCTAGATAGATATGTGCATTTAAGTTAGTTGGGATAGAGATAGCCAGGATTCGTGTCGTAGTCAGTTAGGATCGGTTAGGAGAGGCAAGTCTCCGAATTATAAATATGTATCCTATGTCACGAATGAAGGACGGAATTAACAACCATTCACAAACAACTCTCGGCATATCACCACACCTGTTCTAGGGTTTCTCTCAGGTAAGTGCCATGTAGCCCCGATCACGCAGATCGCGGGCAGCAACGTTCCTGCCTGTTTACCTTTGTGTTTCTCGTACTGAAGCGTTGTTGATGGCGAATAACACTAGTTATCTTACGCTTACAAGGATGCATCGGCTTCTTCATACCGTATTCATGCGTTGCTTGTCACCTGTAAGCGTCTAGCTGTCTGTGTGCCCGATCTCGGGTGTGGGGGCAGCACCTTGCTCTGTTTTTATTAGTAGATCCAATCTGTTAGGGTTGGTCTTTGTTCATAAAAAATTTAGCTTAATATCCGCATGATTAGGCCCTTCAAACGGGTTGAACATTCCGGCAATACGCTTGATGCTTTTATCAATCTAAAGAGGGATTGTTCCGGGAATCAACTCTCTGTTGGTTTTTAGGCCTCTGTTTAGGTTGATATTCTGTTACCTTTCTTATCTGTTAGGCTCAATTACTCGTAGGATGTTCCGGTTGTGCGGTGAGGGCTTAACTATCGTAGATTGAGTTAGCTTATCGATTACAGAGCAAGTTTATATTACCATCGGATATATGCGCTTTGTTTAAATACTTAGATCCGATCTGATACTGGAACACAATCGGCTCTTTACAGCCGATATCGGGGGTCACCCAATGAGCTGATTACGGCTCGGACTAATGTTTGAACATGTCTGTGTATGCAGGAAACTAATTGAAAACACTTCTACACCTTCCTGATCAGGTACAAGGCCAGGTGGCACGCCTAGCAAACCCAAACACGAGGTCGTGTGCCAGATCCTTGGCCGTTGACCGAGGGACCGGAGCCCACCAGCAGTCCCGGGAGCCTCCCAGCTCCTCGTGTTGCCTGCCACTGCTCGCCGGTGGGTTTTGACCGACAACACATTCTGGCATGCCTGGTGGGACCCTCTTCATCAACTCATCTTCATCGACTACATCAACTTCTGCCATCGGGATGACAAGGGAGGATCCAATCATGTACGAGGACCTGCCTGCTGAGCACAAGCAGAAATACGATGAGATCAAGGTCCTCTTCGAAGCCGATCTCATCGGCTCTTTTGAGAAGACCCGCCACCACGGCGTTAGGTGGAAGGGGTTCTCACCTGAAGGCGCTCTTGATGATGTGGACCTATCCACCCTTCAGAAGATCGTACCAGAGCTCTGTGCCAGGAAGTAAACTACATGGTGGCCCACTCACTGCATCGGCACTCTGAGAGCCTGGTGAAAGCTTTTAAGCGTGTCGCGCTGCGCGTGGTCTAGGAGATCATGAAGCATCAGTACTCTTCGATGAGACCTACCCTGGGGAGTCATAAAGGAGAATTGCCGTTCCAGGCCAAGCCACCGCTGCCTTATGCGCTCACGGCTCCAGAGTCACACGGCTCCCCGTCCTACGTCATCTACAAAGTGGGAGGTGACCCTATGGATAACCAGTTCTTCAGCGAGCCGCCCAAGGAGATCCAGCACGGGTACATGTGTGCTTATATACCGGACAACAATAATCCCATACATTCGGTGCAGAGGGCAGCTGGAGGAGTTTCTGGAGCAAATGCCGATAAACAAGCGTGGCTAGCTGCTTATGCCACCGGGCCGAGTCATGACAGCACGCACTCGGCCCCTGGAGCGCAGACGGTGGACCAGATTAGTGCCATCTTAAGAGATCAATTTGGTATTCTACCAAAGAGGCGGGCAATTTATACTAAGCCATTTCCTAGTGACTATGATCTAATTCCCCTGCCGCCCAAGTATCGGCTCCCTGAGTTCACCAAGTTCAGTGGAGCGGAAGGATTTAGCTCCATCGAGCATGTGAGCTGATACTTGGCGCAATTAGGAATGATTTCAGTGTTGGATCCCTTGCAAGTAAGAGGTTCTTCTCGCAATCTCTTACAGGGCCAGCCTTTGGATGGTACACATCATTAGACCCTGACTCGATCCACACCTGGAAGCAGCTGGAGGAGCAGTTTCACATACAATATCACTCGGAAGCTGCGGAGGCCGGGATTGCCGATTTGGCACAAGTCCGGCAGAAGCGAGGGGAAACCGTGGCAGAATATTCCAACGCTTCAGAGAGGTCAAGAACTGATGCTACTCGACCCGTATTTCAGAAAAGGAGGCGGTCGAGTTGGCATCCTTGGGACTAGTAAAGCCGATCAAAGATCTGCTCTTCCAATTGGAGTTCAATTCTTTGGCGCACTTGGTGCAGAAGTTAACGACATATGAGCAGCGCCACCCAGAACTGTACCAGGACAGGTTCAAGCGTCAAGTAACACTGATCGACACAGAAAATGCTGAGGATTCTGAGGATGACCAAGAAGTAGCAGTTGCAGAGTGGACTCGGGGGGCGAATCCTGTGTCCTATAAATGGGTGAAGCAACAGGCACCTGCAAAAGGTTTTAACTTCAAAGTGAGCAAAGTTGAGCAGATATTTGATCTGTTATTGAAAGAGAGAAGCAGCTGAAGTTACCTGAAGGCTGTAAGCTACCTATAGCACAGGAGCTGCAAGGGAGATCATATTGCAAGTGGTATCATTCTTTCACTCATAACACCAGTGACTGCAAAGAACTCCGTCGGCAAATCCAATCGGCTATTGAGTAAGGCCGATTGATCTTAGGTCAAAATGCCATGAAGGTCGATACCTAGCCTTTCCCAAGCATGAATATGGTCGAGGGTTATGACCGATCTGCGAAACGACAATTGGACTTCGCACTTGGTATTAATATGGAAGGGCTTTCACCACGTTGCCACACTAGGAACAAAGAGGCTGATCCCTGCGATCGGCCCCAAAAAGGGGAAAAGGGATATATCACGGAAGAACAAGTAAGGCATGTCAGGAATTAGCGGATGGTTTCTTCCGGTCTCCTCAAAAAGTATGAATACCAGTACTAGCAACGTCTCCAGCGTGAGTTAGAGGAGGAAGAATATGAGCGCCATACTGGGAAAAGTTTGAAGAAGCAGGGAGATACACGTGATTATTGGCATTGCCCATTCTTCAAGTATTGCTGGGATTCTGCATGAGCCGATTGCCTACCGTCGAAGATTGCCCGGAGTGCAGATCCCGAAAGCGTGATGCAGAAGAGGTCTCGGTGTTTCGACGTTTGGGACCCGTGCCGCCCCAGCATGAGCGAGTTCAGCCACCGTACAAAAAGGTGGACTTTGAAGAAGAGGAAGATAAGTATCACCGGCCGCGCTGGTGCCCTGATAGACTTAATCGTTCCTAGAAACGCAGGGTACAGCGGCTGCGCAGTCTGGAAGAAGCCAAGACCGGATATCTTGAGACACTAAGAAAGGCGTGCACGGATTTGGCAAACAAAGTTCATTACACCCAGAAAAGGGAGTCGCGCCCTCCCAAGAAAGAGTGGTGTCCAAAGCCAACTAGAGCCAATGTGAAGACATCGGCTGATGTACATATGGTGTTTGTACTACCCGCGGAGTTCCATGCCCAACGCCGTGAAGAGTTACCGGTAGCCTAGCTTGACTTGGGGCCGCGGCCATTTATATTCGAGAAGCCCCGAGTGAAGAACTACAAGCATTTGAAGGCTTTATACCTCAAGGGTTACATAAATGGCCAGCCTGTTAATAAGATGTTGGTCGACATAGGAGCGGCAGTCAACATAATGCCGTACTCAGTGCTGCGACGGTTGGGGCGGTCCACTGGATATCTAATTAAAACTAACGTCACGCTGAGTGATTTCAATGGCCAAACATCAGAGGCACAAGGCATCCTTAGTGTGGATCTGACCGTGGGAAGCAAGACTGTCCCAACCTCTTTCTTCATCGTCAACAGCAAGAGTACATACACTGTCCTACTTGGCAGGGATTGGATCCATGCCAACTGCTTCATCCCTTCCATGATGCACCAATGTTTGATTCAGTGGGATAGAGACGAGGTAGAGGTGGTTCATGCGGATGACTCGATCGAGATTTCACATGCCGCCATGAGCATTTGGGATGCAGAAGATCAAGAGCCAATCTTAGGGATCAGTTTGGAAGGCTGTGATCGCGTCAAAGCTACAAAAAATAGGGTGAGGCTGGTCTTATCCACTGGCCTTACAGAGTAGACAAAGCACAAAGACGAGCTGCTCTGACACACTTGGCAAGGCTAATCCCTGCGATCGGCCCCAAAAAATAGAATGTAAACTTTTAGTGACAAGCATTTTACATGATCATAACAGTTACAGGGAGGCTCGCTCTAGCAGCCGGCCATACATCAATTGTAAAGTTTCAAAGATTAATGAAGATTATAAAGTGGCCGATCTTAACGATCGGCCGAAACTCTTTTTGTCATTTTCTTTGTCCATTTTCAGCGTTGACTTAACAGATGATGAAAAGTTAGGATACGGGTTTACATCGGTTGACGAGCTCGAGGAGGTTGATATTGGTCCTGGGGATAGGCCACAACCAACATTTATCAGCAAAAAGTTAAACCCGTATCTACGAGAGCCGATGATAGCTTTGCTGAAGGAGTATGCAGATTGCTTCACCTGGGATTATACGGAGATGTCTGGGTTGGACAGGAGCATAGTCGAGCATCGGCTCCCTCTCAAGAAGGGATTTCGGCCATTTCAGCAGCGAGCGCGACAAATGAAGGCTGAAGTTCTGGTGGAAGTCAAGAAAGAGGTGGAGAAAATACTAGAAGCAGGATTCATCAGGCCGTGTAGGTTTGCCAAGTGGATTTCAAGTGTCGTACCTGTGCAAAAGAAAGATGGCCGATGGTAAGTCTATTTGGACTTCATAGACCTCAATAGGGCTACTCCAAAGGATGAATACCCGATGCCTATCGCGGAAATGTTGATCAATGTGGCTGCTGGTCACAAGATTTTAAGTTTCATGGACAGCAATGCTGGCTATAACTAGATTTTTATGGCTCCAGAGGATATAAACAAGACCGCGTTCATAGTGCCCGGGGTAGTAGGACTGTTCGAGTATGTGGTCATGACCTTCGGGTTGAAGAATGCCGGCGCTACTTATCAACGTGCCATGAACTACATTTTTCACGATCTGATCAGCAAGTTAGTGGAGATTTATATTGATGACATCATGGTGAAATCTGCGTCGGTTCAAGGATACTTGGGGGACCTACAGCAAGTGCTGGAACGAACCAGAAGGCTCGGGCTTAGGATGAATCCGAAGAAATGCGCTTTGGCGTATCGGCCAGTCAATTCCTGGGTTTCTTGGTTCATGAAAGTGGAATCGAGATCGGCCTAAAGAGTCAAGAAGCTGTAAAAACAATGGTGCTACCTGCTACAAAGAAGGAGCTCCAGCAGCTCATTGGTAAAATCAACTTTGTCAAAAGATTTATTTCCAATCTCTTCGGGTGGATTGAGCCTTTTATGGAGTTTGTGAAAATTAAAGCCAATGATGAGTTTCACTAGGGGGGCAGAGCAACAACGGGCATTTGAAGAGATCAAGGAGTATCTGTCAAAACCACCTGTGTTAGTTCCACCCCAACAGGATAAGCCATTCTACGTGTACTTATCAGTAGGTGACACCTCCATCGCTTCAGTAGTAATATAAGTGCATGACGGCAAAGAAAGGGTTGTGTTTCTACCTTAGCAGGAGAATGCTAAATGCGGAGACAAGATACCCTTACATTGAAAAGTTATGTCTTTGTTTGTTCTTTATATGCACAAATCTTCGTCATATCCTGTTATCAGCCAAGACGATTGTCATCTGCAAATCGGATGTTATCAAGCACGTGCTATCGGCTCCTGTGTTGAAAGGCCGACTTGGAAAGTGGATGTTTGCATTGTCAGAGTTCGATATCCGATACCAACCCGCGAAGGCAATCAAAGGGCAGGCACTGGCGGATCTCATTGCAGAAAGGATCAATACTGACATAGCAGCACTCTCCGTGCGCGCATGGGCCATGTACTTCGACGGATCAGCTTGTGGAGATGGATGTAGCAAAGGTATCCTGCTTGTGTCACCTCGGGGGGGGGGCAACATATTCTTTTTCAATCAGATTACCTACCTCTTGCACCAACAATCTAGCAGAATATGAAGCGGTATGTAAGGGTATGGAGTTGCTTCTTGAGGCTGGAGCAAAAGCAGTGGAAATTTTCGGGAATTCAAAGTTGGCGATTTCTCAGCTCACAGAGGAGTATAGGTGTGAGAGCGCGTTGCTCTTCCCGTTATGGGTACAATGTCAAGAGCTGATGGCCCAATTTAGGTATATAATTTCTATTGGATACCTAGGATACAAAATTCAGAGACCAATGATCTTGCACAGATGGCTTCGGGATACAAGGTTGTGGCAGACAGAGCCGATCCTCAGGTACACCTACTGGACCAAGGAGATTGGAGAGCCGATATCTTCAATTACTTGAAGGATTCGGCTCGGGGGCACCTAAGAGGATACGATACAAAGCCATGAAGTACGTCCTGATAGGGGATGACATGTTCTATAGGACTTTAGAAGGATTGTTGCTCAAATGCTTGGGGCCGATTGAGTCCAATCGGCTCTTACACGAGATCCACGAAGGCACTTGTGGGACTCACCAATCAGCTCATAAGATGAAGTGGCTGATTAGGCAATCAGGGTATTACTGGCCCACCATACTTGAAGATTGCTTCAAATATTATAAAGGATGTTAGAGGTTCGGGAAGATACATATGGTACCAGCATCAATAATGAACCCTATCGTCAAACCATGGCCATTCAGAGGCTGGGGCATGGACATGATCGGCAAAATTAATCCTCCATCTAGCAAAGGCCACCAGTTTATTTTGGGCATCACAGATTATTTTACCAAGTGGGTGGAGGCAGTCCATATGAAGTCAGTAGCATCTAAGGATGTCATTAATTTTGTTACAGAGTATGTTATTCATAGGTTCGGGATTCCTCAGACCATCACGACAGATGGAGGGTCGGTCTTCATTTCAGAGGAGTTCAAAAAGTTCGCTACTGACATGGGCATCAAGCTGATCAGGTCATCTCCATATTATGCTCAAGCGAATGGACAAGCTGAAGCGTCCAATCAGAGCCTTATCAAGTTGATCAAGAGAAAGATTGATGAGCATCCTAGGCATTGTCATGAAGTCTTATCGGAGGCATTATGGGCATACCGTATTTTGTGTCACGGAGCAACAAAAACTTCTCCTTATCACCTGGTGTATGGACAAAAGGTTGTATTACCATGGGAGATTACGGCCGGCTTGAGACGCATAGAGTTTCAAAATGACCTAACGGCTAAAGAATATGTTGCTCTGATGAACGACAATATTGAGGATCTTACGGAGCTCAGACTTTGGTCACTTGAGAAGATCAAAGAAAATAAGGCTAAGGTAGCCCGCGCATACAACAAGAAAGTCAAGCCAAAATAGTTCCAAGATGGAGATCTGGTTTGGGAAGCGTTGTTACCATTGGGGACTAAGGATGCAGTGTATGGCAAATGGTCTCCAAATTGGCTTGGGACTTATAGAGTTGACCAAGTCCTACCTGGGAACGCATATATGATTGAGGAGTTAGATGGCGTCAAGTTCCCGGTGGCGGTCAATGGTCAACACCTCAAGAAATACTTCCCAAGTATGTGGGATGATGAGCAATAAAGCCGATGCTACGCATCAGGTTGTGAGCAGATATGATCAGTTGTCTCGTACAAGAGAGAGCCGATGCTACGCATTAAGCTATGAGCCGATATGACTTGATGGCCCATACAGGTGAAAGCCAATGTTACGCATCAGGCTGGACACAAGAAAAGGGGGCCGACACGTGCAGTCGGCCCGCATATAAAAAAAATAATATATGTTTCGTACCCAACGCACTGGGTTGGTCAAATGGCTGATGTATAACCGTTGACTTTAGAATTTTAATTTAAATACATGCAGGTTTTGAAAGACCATGGGCCACAAGAGGTGATTACAAGGTAGTCTACTGGAGGAACTCGTCAATGGCTGCGATAGCCTCGAGGCGGACGTGATCAGCTTCAGCAATCACTGTTTCATCGTTCTTGTCCTCACCTGACACTACTTGCCGACTCAGAGCACTCAGCTCTGTGAGTTCTGCCTTCAGTTGGGCAGTCAGGTCTTCTGCTTCTCATTTGGAGCTGGCAATAAGGTCCTTCTCTTCCTGGATGCCTCGCTCGATTGCCCGGACCTTAGCCTTGAGGTCCTCTAACTCCTTCTCCAGAAGTTGAAGCCTTTAAGAATGTGTAGATGTGTCAGTCTTGACGTCCAGAGCCGCCTTCTTCTCATTAAGCAATCGGCACCTCTCGGCAATGTCGGCTTTCAAGGGGGCTTGAGAGCGACGAGCTTCAATCCTGTGCCGAGCCTGTTCTACCTTTGCCCAAAAGAAAGGGAGGTGTCCGGTTGGCCAGAGCTTGATCTAGAGGAATTTCGGGAGTTGGGGTTGGATCTCCTCAAGAATTTGCCGCACTGCGTTGGAGTCCCGGACCAAGGCATCAATTGGAGCTGACAGCAGGCCCTTTATGTGGAGAAGATGGCCGGCAACACCAGTCGACTGTGGCTGATGATCATCCACTTCGAGTATGGTCGAGCTGACGGATGCAGTGTCAAATGAGAGCAACTCCGAGAGGTTCAGACCCTGAAAGAAGATGGAAAGTTAGTACGGTACAGATGAAGAAAGATGTAAAAGGCTCGGTGATAAAACACACCTGTTCTGGAGAAGGAGTGATAGCCGATAAAGTGATGATCGGCTCCTGCAGACACACCCTTTCTAGAGGTGGAGTGACAGCCAATGAAGGGGTGATCGGCTCCTACGGACGCACCCTTTATGGAGGAGGACTGATAGCCGACGAGGTGACAATTGGCTCCTGCAGAGAAGGACCGACAGCCGACGCAGTGACGATCGGCTCCTGCAGATCCTAAAGGCTGACCAAAGTATCGACTGGCGTTGCGAGATTCTCTGGAGTCTTTAGGATTGGATCCTGAAGGTTGACTAAAGCATTGACCATCATCAAAGGATCCTGTGGGGCCTTTGGAGTTGGGTCTTCTTGGCGTGCTGGCTCTTCCCCGCTGGAGATAACTACGATATCAGCCTGCAAGCAAGGAAAGAGCAGTTAAGTCGAAATATACATGTTCAGAGGATAAATTAAAGAGGGACGATCTAACCTGGTTGAAGATCGGAGCTTCCTGATCGGTGGAAGCTGGTCCAGCTTCGTTCCGAATCTTCCTAACAGGCATCTTCCTCACCTTAGTTTGGGCTCGGGGGGCAGTAATGTCAGAGGTTCGCTTCCGCTTGGGGGCCGATTTCGCGGAGCCAGGCTGGATCCGCATGATGACCTTTGACAGGGGAGGTGCACTTTTGCTAAAGAGGACCATGGGGGCAACTGGTGAGAACGTGAAGGTGGAGCCATCATCGTTCCTAGGCTCTGAACCATCTTCCTGCTGCAGAGAAAACAAATGGAGTTAAAGGAGGGGTTAAGCGAAGTCAAGAAGAAGTTCTGAACTGATGGTAATACCTCTTCCTCAGGAGCTTCATACTCAGCGTGAATCTGCTGCAGCATTGGTCCCAAGGCTCTCCGGAAGACATGAGTCTTCCATATTGACCACCAGTTCTCGAATCCGATGGCCGAAGAGGTGAACGTTAAGTCGATAGGGATTGGGATGAGAAGATCAGAGAATAGGCTATAGCATCTTTGGCTGGTGAGGACATTGGGTAGATCAGCTCTGAGTGTTGTCATATAATGAAGGAAGAAGTGGGGAGGAACCTGCCCGAGACCAAATTGCCGGGTTGCTACGACCGGCTGATAGAATTCATAGCCGGGCTTGATGATTCGGTTGGAGGTGCTCATGCTGACTGGAAGGAGGCAAGGGTGAATCATGGTAGAGTATAGATGCCGAGTGCTATCATCATCAGTGAAATCAGCCAATCTAAAGGTGATTGGGTTCTCGAAAATTTCAGAATCAGTGTAGGGAAGGAAGATAGGGTTGTCCAGACCCCTATAGAATATTCTAAACTAGTTTGAAGCAGCTGAGGGATTCAACTTGCTGCTAGGAAGACTGTACAGAGCCTGGCCGAAGCTGGTACACCTGATTTGCCTCCCACTCTGATTTGGAGAGGAGTTATTGGCCAAAAATAGGGAAGTTTGGTATGAAGTCCTGAAAATATAGGTGAGCCTATAACTGGATGAACCACCAGGGACCACCGGTCCTAATTTTCTTTTGGGTAAGTAAGCTCAAAGACATCAGGTGGAGATATCTATAGACTTACCCAAGGAACAACTTACCAAGACCAACAGTACTACCTTTGGCCAGTTCATATGCTAGGGGGAGATAGTTCTTGGTTGGGGTGAGGCAAGGACCGCAAAACACGAAGTGTTCTAACCAAAGATTCAGAAAGGCCGTATGCTCCCTCTCAGTCATAGGGCCTTTGGTTTTGATATGCTGGTTCCGATATGCACCCCAGTTTGTGCACACTGTTTTGGAGGATAGTTTGAAGGGGACCTCGGGCAGTCTGAAGTCAGAGGGGCAAGATGATGAGATGTCCAAACCAGTAATCATCTCTACGTCCAGGAGAGTTGGGGTCATCGGCCCGTGGCCAAATAAGAAGCAGTTCAAGGTATCAGACCAAAAGTAGCCGATGGTTTTCAGGAGGTTCTCATTCTTCTCAAGAGGGGACAAAGACAGAGCCAGAGCATCAGCTATTCCTATGGTTTCCCATGTGGGCTGGTAGGTTTTTGCTACTCTGTTGTACCAAGTCACCCAGCCCTCGGGAGGATTTAGCCAAGCATGCAGGCTGTCAGCCCAGGAATCTAAGTCTATGTTTTGGCTCACGAACGGAATTCGATTGGCCTCACAAGAAATCAGATCTACAGGCTTCTCGTGAGAACGAGGCCCGAGATAAAAAGAATTGGGGGAAGAAGGATGCGGCAAAAGAATATCTGAAACCTGAAGAATAAAAAAGAGCCGAATAACGGGAAGGGATCATTTAATGCTTCAAGGGATTGAATAATTACTTCATTAAATTAGCAAAGGTCGGAGTTTTACCTTCAGACCAAGAACGCCCACATCGGCATTCAAAGATTCCACCATCTGAAGCCCCAATGAAGATCGAAGGCCTGGAAACTGGATCTAGGGTTTGTTGCGCGAGTATCGAGGGCGTGCTCTAAGGCTTTGGTCCGAGCTTTTGCGATTGGGTTTATGAGCAAGGGTTTTGGAGCGCAACTTGGATTCGGGGAACCCGTGCAGATTTATTTCAGGAAAGTTCCGGATTTAAGCGAAAAATAAAATCAATTTGAGAATTGACTCACATCCGAATCGGCACTTTAAGGAAAGTAACCGATGGGTTGCAATCGGCTCCCGGAGAATCGATTCGGATCTGGATAGGCACTTTGAGGAAAGGAACCGATGCGTTGCCATCGGCTCCCGGTGAATCGGCTTCTCAACACTTGTTGACTAAACATAAGATTCCCTTCATGGGGAAGGTCATTACAAAAGGGGAGCCAATTGCTCCTCGAGCCGATCCATCAGCTTAATTCTACAATCTACCAACAGTAGGTGCCTGAGAATCTGCGGCACTTTATCGGAGGAGCCATGCTGGCATCACTATCATCGTCGCCGCCATCGCCGTCGCTGCTGCCATCGTCTCCGCCGCTGTCGCCGCTGAAGCCGCTGCTGTCTTCGGCTTCTTCGTCGTCATTATCGTCATCGTCGTCCTCCGACGACCCGCCAAGCAGGAAGCCTCCTGCCACCGAGTCCTCCTCGGTTGATGAGGAATCGGCTTTTTCCTCTGAGGAGAAGAAGTTTCCCTCCCAGGACATGTTGTCCTCGTTGTCTTCATCCAGCTCCCTACCGAGGAGAAGCTGGAGATCTTCACCATCCGTCAGGGATTCGTCGTCCTCTGACCAAGTTTGGAAATCCCACTCCTCTGCATCCCAATGCAGAGGAGCGCAGGCATCGTAGGCTGCAATGGGGTCGAATTTTGGAGTTGCTTCTCGAGTAGATTTGGACTCAAATTAAATGATGGAGGAAGAAGAAGAAGAAGAAGAAGAAGAAGAAGAAGAAGAAGAAGAAGAAGAAGCCATTACGAGAGAAGAAAGGGCGTATTGGTGCGGTTGCTAATGGCTGGAGGAAGGGGATGAGTGAAAAGGAAAACTACCGGGGGCAGGCTTATGAAGACAAGGTGGAATATGAATCGGCACCGTGATGGTTTCTGAGGGGTTAGATGCAGAGCAGTCATGTCTCGTGGAAGTAGAAGCGGGGTGCGTGTATGGATTTTGGAAGTCAAAGAGGCGAGGCGATGGAAAGAAAAGAAATGGTTTCGGAATCATTATTGGTGAAACCAAGGGGGCATGTGTTATCGCCATAATTTGGCTGGACCAGAAGGTGGGCCGCGAGCAAGATGGGCTCAGAGGATAATTGTAATGGGCTTGTGAATCGGCTCCTGCGCGAACGGTTTAAGGCTAGGATGGCCATGTATCTAGATAGATGTATGCGTTTAAGTTAGTTGGGATAGAAATAGCCAGGATTCGTGTCGTAGTCAGTTAGGATCGGAGCGAAGGAAGAGGTGACAGCGGCGGCGGAGTGGAGACGGGCCGGTGCGGAGCGGCGGCTGTTTGATTGTGTGCAAGGACTAGAAAAATTTCACTCGTCCCCGCCAATATATGGTGGTATTTCTGCAGGACGACATAAGCAACCGCTAGCAGAAATGTGGAGTTTATGTCGGCGGTCCACATAAGCAACCGCCAAGGGAAATATTTTCAGAGTTTATTTTTTTCATAAATTACAAGTATATGAAATTTGCAGATTACGTAGTGTTTTATGACTCAAATCATTTTATAAAATTAAATAGATACATTTATATGTTATAAGGAAAGATTCTTAATTTTCCACATTCATCTGAGATATTTCAGTAATTTATATAATTTTTTGGATATTTAATTGAAATACACATTACAACTACATATGTCTTATACTTTAGAAGTAAATTTTTAGAAAATTCATAGTTCACTTTCCTAGGTTAAATATAGACACTTGTTATCGCCATAATTTGGCTGGTTCAGAATGTGGGCCGCGAGCAAGATGGGCTCAGAGGATAATTGTAATGGGCTTGTGAATCGGCTCCTGCGCGGGCGGTTTAAGGCCAGGATGGCCATGTATCTAGATAGATGTGTGCGTTTAAGTTAGTTGGGATAGAGATAGCCAGGATTCGTGTCGTGGTCAGTTAGGATTGGTTAGGAGAGGCAAGTCTCCGGACTATAAATTTGTACCTTATGTCTGTCACACCCGATTTATAAGAATATAAACCGAGCAATAATATATGCGCCAGGATCAAGTCACGCATATATACAACAGAATCATCAAGATATCACAACACGTATCTTGAAATAAAAGTGTATAAATTATAAATGAATATCTTTATTACAACTGAATCAAGAATCAGTTCAAGGAATGTGGAAGCGTAAAACAAATACATGAAGAACAGGGCGCCACAGGGACGTCGGCTGGGAGACAACGCCTAGAAATCGTCGAGTCCGCTGATGTAGTTCTCCACGTCGCCTGGTACTGAGCAGCAGTCGAAGGTATCCAAGAGAGAACAGAAGAGTAGAGAAGGCAAGTGTGAGTACACAACTTGTACTCAACAAGTATAACAACGAATTATGAGGCTCTAAGGTTAGCTGACTCAACTGCATTAGGTTTTAATCTTGGCAAATTTTATTAAAGCTATTTACTACAAGTGGATGAATTACCATAACCCAAGTTACATAATAATTAATCAAAATTAATCATGAGACTACTGAAAACCAAGCCAATCCATCAAAGGTAAACCCCACTAATCAGACTGAGGATCTGGGCCGCTCATGACCGTGAGCACGGCTAGTATACTAGTTTTACACTCTCGAGAGATTGCACAACTTTACCCACAAGTCGTGAGCTACGCTAGTTGTTCATCACACTTCCTCAGGTGAGATGACTAGCAAGCACACTACGAGACCGTTACAAAGGATCACGTTAGTAAGGTGTACCGCTAAGGTTTCTGGATCAGCAACGATGGGGCCCACCTCACGGGGGTACATGGCACACAGCACAGACCAAGTCGGAGGAGCAAGGACCATTGAAGCTTACCACCCCTCTTGCCCCGCAGGTAAGTTACTCCCAAACCAAAATGACCTAATTAGCAAGTCAAGACCCTCCCATTCCAGTCTTGTGATTGCGCGGTTGTCCCAGGTTGTCGCTCTATGAACCGGTCCTTATGGAGAGTGGCCAACCAAGCACTAAGTATCTTTCTGGCCCCCTAAACCAAGTTTCTATAGAAACACCTTTTAACGAGACGTGAGCCGCTCAAGCACACAACACAGAGGGCCACTCTCAGAAATAAGTTGCATATAACCATTAATCAAATTAATTTAAAAAAAACCGAGATGTGTGAGAGCGCAGCATCTAGCACAACTAACCAAAATGCAACCCAAGGTATGTATATAAAGGATAACAGTGGCTAGGAAATCCTTATAGGCATACAGTATTAAAATGCAGTATGAAATTGTATTTAAAAGTGATAGGATGTTCATGTTATACTTGCCTTCCTCAAAGTTCTCCTGCTGCTACTCAAAGGGCTCTGAAGAAGGTGGCTCCTGGTACTCTTCCGGTGGCTCAACGTCTACTCACGAACGAAACGTCCAAAACATGGTCCACATATGCACATACATACAAACAATAGCAAAAGATAAGAAATAGTACGACAATACAGTAAAACAGCACACAAAACTAAGCTAAAACTATTCTACGCGTTACAACGATCGCGTGAGCGTGAAAACCATCTAAAACGGAGCTAAGACGCGAAAACTAGGGTTAAAACAAGGTCCAGGGGCTTTTCTGTAAGAAAACAGGAGTTCCAGGGGGGTTCTGCGCAAAAACTAAGGGTTTAAACCTAATTAAAGGTTAGACTTAGGGTCTAACACGTAAAAAAACACAAGGCATGGACGGCGGGTACTAATTCTAGGAAGCTCAGGGGCCTAAACCTTAAAAACAGGACCTAACTGGAATTATTTTTGAACTAGGGTGGACTGCGGGTTGATTTTTGGAAAACTCAGGGGCTCTTTAACAAGATTACCAGAGCAAACCGGTATCTTTGGCTTTGATCCACTGGATATGGATCCAATGGCTACGGTTCGATGAGATCGGGACCTAATCAGGGGCGCTGGTTGCAGATCGGACGGCCCGGACTAAAGGGGCGCGACCGGCGGCGCTACGCCGCCGGTGACTCGATCCCGCGGCGGCGCGGCTCGGGGTTCGCCGGAGCTGGGCGTTCCGGATGCTCCTGTGGCTTAAACTACTCGAGCTCAGGCCTGGGAGCACCGCCGTGGCACGTGGGATCCATCTAGGGCTGAGGCTAGGCCTGGCGAGGCTCGGGCTACGCGCGCGGCGGCGAGGGGCGGATCGGCACGGTGGCGCTCGCCGGCGTGCTACGCTCTGGGCGCAAAGGTGAGCTGCGGTCTACCCTAACCCGCGCAAAAGGAATAGGGGTGCATGCTGGGGCTCACCGAGGACTTGGGTTGGCCGGAGCTAGAGTGCAGGACGGTCGTCGACGGTGGCCGGGCGGCGGAGGTAGTCGAGGCTCGCGGGGAAGATCGGCGCAGAGGGACTCCGGGGTGCTGGGCGCCTTGGATCACCTCAAGGGGTGCCTGTGGTGGTGTGCAGGAGGTCAGAACGGCCAGAACTCCACCGGCAGCGAGGAAATTACCATGGCGGAGTAGATCACCGGTGGCGGCTCCTTGGCGAAATCTCGGCGATGCAGAAGCTCGGGGCTCAATTGCCGGGCTCGGGGAGCTCCCTGGGGCTGAGGCGAATCTGTTGCAGGGCTCAGCGGGGTCGGGGGTGCAGCGGAGCGACGGCTTGACGGCGACGCAGAGGAGCTGGCGCGGCGGAGCAAACGGGCGGCGGCGCTAGGGCTTCGATGTCGGCTGCAGCGGCGAGGGTGGGGGCAGAAGGGGTTGGGGATCCTATTTGTAGGGCGGCGAGGCACCCTTGGCGTGCGGGCCGGGCGCGGGGGCTTGCCAGGGTTCTCGGGCGGCCGGTGCTGCGAGGGAGGAAGAAGGGGGAGGGGGAAAGGAGCGCTGCCAGGTGGGGCCGGCCGGTCAGAAGGGGGGAGGAGGCGCGGGCTGCTCGCTTGAGCTAGGGCGACTGCTGGGCCGCGGGGAAAAGAGAGAAGAGAATGGAAGAGAAGTGGGCCGCGCAGGAAAAGAAACAAGCCCAAGAGGGAGGAGGGGGAAAAGGGCAGGCCGGGCTGCGGTTGGGCTGGTTGCTCCTCTCTTTTTCCTTTCTCTTTTCTATTTCTACTCCTTTTGAAGCTCAAATCTATTTGAATTCAAATAAACTTTTGAATTCAACCCTGTGCACTCATTCCAATAAAACATATGCACCAGCATGAATGCACAATCATGTTGTTCCTAAAGTAAGTTTTAATTACTTGTGATATAAAATTAGTTTTAAATGCAAGATAAATCAAGAAAAACCTTAGAAACTTTATTTAAGCCAAAATAAATTCATTAAAAATTAGGAAATTTACTTTAGGGTGTTACAATGTCACGAATGAAGGACGGAATCAACAACCATTCACAAACAACTCTCAGCGCATCGCCACACCTATTCTAGGGTTTCTCTCAGGTAAGTGCCACGCAGCCCCAATCATGCTTTGCGTGATCGAGGCAGCAACGTTCCTGCCTGTTTACCTTTCTGTTTCTCGTACTGAAGCGTTGTTGATGGCGAGTAACACTAGTTATCTTACGCTTATAAGGATGCATCGGCTTTTTCATACCGTATTCATGCATTGCTTGTCGCCTGTAAGCGTCTAGCTGTCTCTGTGCCCGATCTCGGGTGTGGGGGCAGCACCTTGCTCTGTTTTCGTTAGTAGATCCAATCTGTTAGGGTTGGTCTTTGTTCATCAAAGATTTAGCTTAATATGCGCATGATTAGGCCCTTCAAACGGGTTGAACATTCCGGCAATACGCTTGATGCTTTTGTCAGTCTAAAGAGGGATTGTTCCGGGAATCAGCTCTCTGTTGGTTTTTAGGACCTCTATTTAGGTTGATACTCTCTTACCTTTCGTATCTGTTAGGCTCAATTACGCGTAGGATGTTCCAGTTATGCGGTGAGGGCTTAACTGTCGTAGATTGAGTTAGCTTATCGATTACAGAGGAAGTTTATATTACCATCGGATATATACGCTTTGTTTAAATACTTAGATCCGATCTCTTACTGGAACACAATCGGCTCGGCTCTTTACAGCCGATATCGGAGGTCACCCGATGAGCCGATTACGGCCCGGACTAATGTTTGAACGTGTCTGTGTACGCAGGAAACTAACTGAAAACACTTCTACACCTTTCTGAGCAGGTATAAGGTCCTATCAAACCCAAACGCGAGGTCGTGTGCCAGATCCTGGGCCGTTGACCGAGGGATCGGGGCCCACCAGCAGTCCCGGGAGCCTCCCGGTTTCTGGTTTTGCCTGTCGCTGCTCGCCGGTGGGTTTTGACCGACAACAATACTATAAAAAAGTGATTTGTATAAATAAATTAATGTTAACATAAAATAAGTTTGTATTTACAAGTCCATTCAAAATAATAATAATAAATTTTGTATTTCCTCCAAAAAATTCTAAGACATTCCATGAGTTACCTTAATAGGTCAATGACCATATATAAAATTACTAAGCTCATTTAGAAAATATCAGTGCATACATGTTTATATAAATTGGCATATCTCTCTTGAAGTTCCATAAACCTTAATGCAAATATTTAAGGGTACACTCAATTTAACGTGTTTGAAGTGATATGCACATCAACCTAATTTTAACAAGTAATATACAGGACATAATTTTTAGATTAGGAGATTCAATATTTTTCAAACTTATTGTCTATTTTCTAAGGATTAATCGATTTTCTATGCTGATTCTAAAAAATATTTGTCAACCGCATGCACAAATGACTTTGTGCTGGCGGGTGATTAAGACGCCCTGGCGGGCCACGTAAGCGCCCGCTAGCATAAATGTCAAATTCAAACTAAAGGAAGCAAGTGCTTGTCCGAACGCAACCGCTACTCTTAGCTTGGTGTGTACGAGCTCTCTTCCTCCCTTAGCTTGCTACGAGCTCCCCGCTGCCGCATCCGCTACCAACGTAGCTTCGCCACCTGCTGCCACTGCTTCCTCGCCGCATCCACCGGCACTGCTTCGCCGTAAGCCATTCCGCTGCATCCGCCCCAGCAGCTTCGCCGACCGCCGGTCCGCCGCATCTGCCATGGCAGCTTTCGCCACCCGCCGCCACCGCTTACACCGCCACTTCCCCACTGCTCCGCTACCTGCAACAGCGCCGCCGCCACGGACGCCGACGACACAAATCTGTCAACCTTTTCTTCCACCTCGAGTTCATTAGACATCACTTGAGTTTCAAGGTGAGGTCCACATGGCGAGCACCACGGCAACCCATTCGTGGCGCTAAGCAGCTCGCAGTTCATGCCTCTCCCCCTTCCTTACTATCCCAACCCGGCATGTCAAACCAAGATTATTTGTCTAAGGAACAAAGTTTGATTTTCTACAAGTGCCCCAACCACTACAAAGTGAGTATTTAACGTATTAAGATCATATTTTGCTAGTTTGATTTTCTTTTTTGCTTAAGTTGCTTTTTTAGCTTGTTGCTCTAAACTTATTTATCTTAAGTTAGATTCTAGTTTATCTTAGGTTAGCTTGTTGGTCTTAGCTTCCTTGTTAAGTTAGATTCTAGTTAATCAATGTAATGTTAGATATTTATCTTAGCTTCTTGTCATACTTGTCTTAGGTTATTTTGCTAGTTAACTAATTTACATATTTGTCTTTGCTTGCTTGTTTAGTTAGATTATAAAATATTAATTCCAGTTAGCGTATTTCAGCATATTCTTAGATATTTGTCAAATTTTGGTAGGAGGATTCGAAATCTTGTCAGTAAGAGTGGAATGAAAACATCTACCTGAAGTGGTTGGTAGACAAACATCCACAATTGTTGCTTAATCGCCATGGATCTAGTGTTGATGCAGTGCAGTTGATGCTCAGACTACAGTAGCCGCACCAAGACTAGTTCAGCCGCGTCTTGTCCAGCCTCAAAGAGTTGAACGTAGTAGTATGAGCATGACCTTTCAAGACCTGAAGATACAATTGTGTGGTATGAGGATGGATATGTATCAAATGAAGATGCAGCATGGAGAAACATCTCGAAATGTTGCTGACTTGAAGCATGACTTGAACAAGAATGGAGTTGGATTTGGTACCCTTATAGTTGTTTTCGGTCCACTACTTGCAGGTGTGTTGGCATACCTCGCTTCTGGTATCTTAGGGGTTAGACTCATGTAGTTGGATTGTACCAATATTTAGGCTGTTGTTTCCATTCCAATTGTAAGATGTAGGACTTGGATCATTTATGTATGTGACGGATGAGACTTGTGTTGACAGACTTTGTGTTTGATTTATGTTTAATGAATTTGAACCATACGTGGTATGTGAACCAGGGGCGGACGCATTAGAGGTGCATGGGTGTACAGATGTACATACATCCAATAATTTTGATGAAAGAAAATCAGTTTGTATGCATATACATATAGGTATACATGTAACTAGGTCAAATTGTACCTATTTGAGCCCAAACAAAGGAAATAGACCTGCTTTCTTGGCCCGCTGCCTGATGACCCAATCCCGGCTTCCGTCATTCACGAATCCCGTTATTTTGGTGCCTGCTTGGCTTGCAGAAGTCGCCAGCCTGGGCGGGCACGGATGCGGAACTCGCCGAGGATGGAAGGCCACATCAACGCTGCACGCAGCTGCTACAGCCATAGCGTGTTCAGTGGCTGGCCCACCTTGTTCGTGATGCAAATTGGCAATGGATTGATCAGTTCTAGTTCGTGTTGTTGAATTGATGTGCAGCTGCCTCAAAGACTTCTCAGTCTTGAGGCATTCAGCTATTAATTTTGTGAAGAACAAGCTAAAAAATAGCATGGAGGATCAATAATTAATATTGCTTGGTAATATTTATTGAGAAAAATGTTTCTGCATGTTATTGATGAAGACATCATCTCTCGTTTCCAAAAGCCGCTTCATTGAATTAATTTGTAATTTATTTATTAGCTGAAAGTTTCTAAGATATTGTATAGATAATGGACTAAGGAACTGTTTTGTGTTGTACCATGTACCCTTTGTATAATTGTTCCATTCGCTAACTTTTATGTACACCTAATGCTGAATTCCTGCGTCCGCCACCAATGTGAGCATAGTTTTTAATATTTTCTTTTTGAATTCAGACATGCTGATGCAATACTTGATGAATTTGGATTCTTCAATTTCCATAGGCAACACATTTATGCTGGCGGGCCACCTAAACAATCGCCTGTAAAAATTGGAACCATTTTCACTAGCGGATGCTTATGTGGCCCGCCAACACAAATATATTACTGCTTGCTGTTCATGAGCGGGCGCCCCAGGAGCATTAGTGCTGGTAGCGTCCGATTCCATTGGCCAGCACCCAAAATGGGAGGTGCCAGTAGACTGTACTAGTGAAACGTGCGTGATATGTTGGCCTTTGGTCACACCTTAGTGCTGATAGCCTTCGTAGCTTTTTAAATGGCAATCAGACCATGACATATTGCCATTCGGTTTGGATCATCTGGCAGTGCCTGTTTGTTTCGTTCAGTGTAGAAAAATTTTAGGAGAAACAATGTGCCGCCTGTGCTGACATTTGTTAGCTGTTGTTAGTGAAAGAAAGTTTACCAAATAGTCATATGAAGTCTTTTCTGTTATATGCCATTACAAGGATGATGAATTGAGATAGCAATGCACTGCCAATGGGCAACGCCAGCTTTTATAGGATATCCATTATGCAGCACTTCTGTATGGTGAGATTGGAGAAGGTGGTGACGCAGAGGCTGGCCTATATATAACGAGACTCTTCCCCTCCTGTCTAGTGATATTAGTGACTGCTGCAACCATCCGTTTATATTTTCAAAAGCTAGTAAACTATTCAGGGCTGGACTGGGAAACAAAATGTGGATTGCGAATGGGTGGCATTAGGAATTTACCTGACACACTGGTATAGTGGTTCCCTGTTCTAAGGCTTCACAACACATGGTTCACCGACTGTTGCCGCTGCTACAGGAGAAGGACATGGTTGTGTTCCCATTTTCTTTTGACACGAGGAGAACCCCATTTCCATTAAAGAGATAACGGAAATACAGCCGACAGCGTTATGAGCAACAGAACAAGAAAGACGAGGGGGGACAACAAGAGAGAACCTAAGTGAAGCCTAGAAGGACACAACACCCAAGTCAAAGTTTTAAGAACACCAAACTGAGACAGCGACCCCTTGGGTCCTGGAAACAACTGCCCTAGATAGAAAACACCCAGGGTAAAGCATACACTGGTAAAAGATATGACCCTAAAACACTATAAATGGATGCTTGTGTTCCCATTGACACGATCATCTTCAAAACTTTCTAGGATGACAGATGTGACGAGTGCGAATGTATTACATCTAGTGGCTGTGTGGATCAACCTTATTCAATTCACTCTCTGCACGTGGCATCGAATTTATATTGTGCAGTTGTGCCTAACATAAACTCGGTAATTTCTGGCATAGGTTCTTTCCTATTAAAATTTGAATGAATAGACTCCGTTTATAGCTTGCGATCATTATGTAGCTGTCCGTTCATCACTACTTCATATGTCCAGTACTTCATACCATCAATAGGATAGGATGTGAAATTCATGTCCGTTAATTGGTCTCTATACACCAAGCACATTGCCAGCTCCCCCCATGTGATCCGCATGCATGCGTCCTTGTTGATCTGCAAGCATACATGCAGCCTTGTCATACTTCTTTTACATGCAAGCACACATGCCCTTGTGAGCACCGGGCTTATCGTGGTCTCGTCCGTCACGCTTGTGGACCTGGATATTCATGCAATCTCAATTGTAACTCATGTACCCTTTTATTGCCGATTCAGTTAACGGAATTATCATAGCATGATCTCATATCCACTTTCAAAAACACGTGACACGAAAATGTGTCCAGATTCATGACATGGACAAGTCTCCAATTGTAGTTTTGAGTGCTCGGTGTTCATGTGGATCAAATCGAGAAGCACCTAGTGCTTACGATCACAGCGGCTTTGAACAACTCCAGCGATCCTCCGGCAAGGCGTTATGCTTTGTTGTTCAGCGCGCGTCTCCACCGGAGCGTCACAGGTACACCATTCACGAACAAATTTCAGTGCCAATGTTTGGATATAGAGACGCCAGATTTTGCTCACCATTACTACATATATCTCGGAAGGAGTTTTGTCATGTCTTCCTGCGTAACCGGTTGCTGAGCAGAAAACTTGTCCCGACTAAAATTCATTTGTCGTTGTTTGGGCCCCAAGTTATCGACCATGGTAGATTAATGTGGGAACGTTGAATGAAACCGGGCGGAACCCTTATCCTTCCATGGCAGATTGATGTGGGAACGCTGGGATTGCGAATGAGTGGCTTCAGTAATTGAGCCTTTAGTAATTATCCTGCCACGGTAGATTGATATGGGAAGACGAAGCATATGGATTGTGAATGAGCAGCACCACTGATTGAGCCTTCAATCTAAATTCGTTATCTCCTGTACACAGGGTGCACAACACCTAACCAACCAACACATTGTAGAAGCAGTTTGGTGATGGCCAACTGCGACAGTGGCCTATCGAAGTTAGGATTCATGCTATGTTTGAAGTAATAAGGACTATAAGCTGGCCCAAACCTACTTATACTACTTAGCTGGAACTAATTAAAAATCAGAATAGATTACATGGGTCACAACGGGCCAAAACCAGAGCACTAATGGGTCAGGATATTACATATTAGCACAGTAAACATGGTGTGGTTCTTAACCTTTTGTCACACCTTAGTACTGATCGTGTTTGTAGCTTTTTTATTTAAATGGCCATCAGGCCATGCCATTCAGTTTCAATCATACAGAGACAATGATTGTTTGTTGCATTCAGTCACGAAATTTTTGGGGAGAAACAATGTGTTGCCTGTACTTCTATTCATTAACTGTTAGTAAAGGGAGTTTACTCAATAGTCGTACGAGGTGTGTTATCTGTCGTATGCCATATGCCTTTGTTACTAGGATGCTGAATTGGAATGAGAAGAGCTCCAGTATGTAACTAGTGCATTACCAAAAAGGCAACGCCAGTTTTTATTGTATATCAATTATGCAGCACTTCTGTACGGTGAGATAGGAGAAGATCGTGAAGCAGCGTGCCCTATATATACAACGAGACTCATCCCCTCACAACCTGTCCATTAATAATAGGTAGTGTTTGCAGCAACCACCTATTGTTTAGTTTCGATATCTTGGGCTGGACAGGAAATCCAATTTGGACTGCGAATGGGCGGCATTAGGAATCGACCTGACACTGTCTAGATGTTCTGCCCTATGCTAAGCGTGCACAACACATGGTGCACTGATACATGCAGCTGCTACCGAGGATCAGGAGGCGCTTTTGTGAACATGGTGGAAAAGCTATACTATCTGGGAGAATCATTTTCAAAACTTCAGAAAGTATGTAGGCATTGCCGCGAACTTGTGCTGTGCCTAGCTCATGCACAAGGACTTCTGGCAAAGGTTCTTACAATTTGAATGACGAATAGACTACTCAATGTAGCTTGAGATCTTGATGTAGCTGTCTATTCAAGACTAGGTTGACACTCACATTTGGCACTGGCAAGTTTGAGCATGAAGATATAAAGATTAGCCTTAACTGAATGGAATATGGAATCAAAATGCAGAAATAAGATCACCAATAGATAGCCCTCGTCGAAACAATCGAAATGGACATATAGATCGCTTAAATCGGATTCCAAATGAGAAAGTTTTGGCGACTGGAAGATGACATGCGATGAATGCACTGAATAAGTCAGTCAATGAAGTCGGTCTGTTTCTTATTTCTTATGTGGGTGAACAGGGAGAATGGAAACCACCATTGGATAGCCCTCGTTGAGATTATCGAAATGGACATGTGGACCCAAATCAGACTTCGGATGAGGGAGTTATGGCCGACGCAAGATGAAGTGCTACAATTGATTGATTCGGTCAAAAATGTCAGTGATAGCAGAGGATGAACCGGTCATTCCAGACCCGACACCGAGCCGAGAATATAATGAGCCAAGCCGATGAGCACCGATTGATTTGGTCAAAAGTTCGGTCGTAGCAGAGGATGAATCGGTCGTTCCAGAGCCGAATCTGAGCTGAGTTTGAGCCGAGCCGAGGAGCACGGATTGATTCGGTCATGGGTTTTTAGCATCACCTTATGAGTCGGCCATTGTCCGAATTTGCAGGTTTTGCTGAGTTTTCGAGATCTACTCGGATTTAGGCTTTTCTAAGCCCGTGTTTTGTTGGTTTGGGACTCTTTGGTGCGCCCCTTACCTGCTAGACAAGTCCATGCTACTCCATATATAGCTGAGGGGTGTAGGCCGATTGAATCAACCACAATCGAATCTATCAAACACAATTACTTCTTTTTCTCTTTGCCCTTACTTTTCCAACCCTAGTTTCTTTCGTTCTTCATCTTGACGGCGATCTACGATGCTCTAGCTGGCTTGCCGGGCCTAGGGCACTCCATTGGCCGCCACGCCCCGATGGGTCCCTTCCGGGCGTGGCGTTCTTCGGATTCAAGTCCTTCGACGGCGTGCCTTGCGCATCGCGCTTGCTGTTGAGGGCACACAATGTATGTTTAGTGTAGGGCACATCTTCGTGTCACTACTTCATATCCAGGTTGTGCAAGAGCTGGAATGGCCTCTTTGTTTTGCTTATGCTTGGCATTGTTTTTCTTTCTTTGTGGGAAAAGCGATGGATCTTTAAACACAAACGGCCCAATACATGCATGTACTCCTACCAGCAGTTTGCTGTTGTTTTTTAGGAGACACCAGTATACAGTATGGAAGGCTCGTGGGGTCTATATATTGATCTCTAATGTCCGTAGCATGAGCCACCGATACCCAAGGCTCTGTTCACTACCGGACCCAGGACCTTTGCCGAGTGTCTACGACACTCGGCAAAGCCCTGAAAACACTCGGCAAAGGCTTTGCCGGGTGTAACACCCGGCAAAGCGCACTCGGTAGAGATTATTCCGGCAAAGACGTCTTTGCCGAGTGCCTTTTGTCGGGCACTCGGCAAAGGCTTTGCCCAGTGTTAGATTGGGCACTCGGCAAAGAAAAGTCGCCGTGACGGCCGTGACGGCTCTTTGCCGAGCGCCCTCGGTTTGGCACTCGGCAAAGGGCCTAGTCTTTGCCGAGCGCCCTCTGTTTGGCGCTCGGCAAAGGGCCTAGTCTTTGCCGAGCGCCCTCTGTTCGGCGCTCGGCAAAGGCTGGCTCTTTGCCGAGTGCCTGTGTCGTGGCACTCGGCAAAGAGCCAGCCTTTACCGAGCGCCAAACAGTGGACACTCGGCAAAGTTTAGGTCACTTTGCCGAGTGCCTGTTAGGTGGCACTCGGCAAAGTTTAGGTCACTTTGCCGAGTGTTTTTTTATACACTCGGCAAAGTGGTTTTTTTTAAGATTTTTAATTTGTTTTTTCCGTGGCATTTTACACTGGCATATATTCACGCAGGCATATTATATATTCACACAAGCATATTATTTGAAATTTCACATACACAATTGACGCAAATCTTATCGTGACAACCAAATTTAACAAAGTCTCGTCAACACACAAGTAATATCACATACAGAAGTTCACCACATAAGTGTTAACAACGATAAAAGTTCATTTAAAGTTCACCACACATGTTCACACAAGCTCACCACACACAAGCTCAAATGTCACAAATGAAGATTTCGAGATGGCTGATTTGGAGTTGCCTGATTTGGAGATGACGGTGCATGCGGATCATTTGACGCCGCCGATTGTCTCTACAAAGAGAAGAAGAGATTGCATGTGAGACAAGGTAAATGACGATCGTACATAAATTAAGCTAACAAACAGTAACAGTTTTATATATGTCTACCTGATTGACTTTTTCCCATCATGGATATTAGCTAAATAGTTACGTAATGTTTTCACAATATTCGAACGTTCTCCAAACATATGTTTACTAATTAAGTGACAAACTAAGGGTTGCAAAATGTAGTTACAGAGAACAACAGAGACAAAGTAAAGTAGAAAATGGGCCAACTGAATTCAAATACGCCTTGACTATTCTGGAAGCTTGCAGGTCAAAAAGCCCAGAGAAAGTCATCAATGTGGTGGAAGAGATTATTGAAGTAGGCTGTTCAATGGAAGAAATTATATATTCTTCTATTATATATGGTTTCTGCAAGTATGCAAGTTCAACTGAGGCAAGGCAGATATTCACTATTATGAGAGATAGAAATATGCTGTCAGAAGCCAATTTTATTGTCTATGAGGATATGCTGAACGAGCACTTGAAGAAGGTCACTGCAGACTTGGTGATATCTGGATTGAAACTTTTCAACCTTGAATCAAAATTGAAATGGAGAAGCAGAATTGATTGAAGAAATATTTATGCAGTTACTCGGTACAATCTACTTCTCTTCATTCTGATTTCAAATTTTATACAGTACATGCACATCTATGTTATTAACTTGTGTTAGATATACTCATAAGTTTTTTGTGCTAACATTTTGCATAATGCCACATGCCTTTGCCATCAAACCCTTTGTTTCTTACAGAGCTCCACATGGACTAATATGAGTTACTCCTAACAAATTTCTGTCCAGCTCTGTCCAGCATTACTAATTGGTACGAGAAATGCTTGCTGCCTAGGCACAGTGCCAATTGAGAGGGATTTTCGCTAAGTATTAGTGAATTGGTATGTGAGCTCCTGCACTTTGTTAATTGCTAATATGTTTATCTAAATGTATAGCAAAGACTATATATTTAAATTTGCTAAAACAATCTATATTGCATATTTTTTATACTTACAGGAGTAGAGTACGGATCAGGTGGCGGAGGTTGCGCGAACAGAGAAGCTGGCGGAGGTACACCCGTTGCAGCGTGCATGTAAGTAAGTAGAGCACTCATCCTTTGCTCCAACTCCTGTCGTTTCCTCGTCTCTTCTTGCAGCTGGCCCTGCACAGTTTTCACGCCAATGTTACAATAATGCAAACAAAACGTATATAATAATCAACGAGCGACGGACAAAGAAGGAATAACCTGGAGTGCCTGTATCTGATGGCATGAAGTATCCTGCCGAGGTCGTATGGCTGGGCTCGCACTCGTGCTCCTTGCTCGGATCTGAGAAAGTGTAGGAGTAGAGGACGAGTCGATTGCGCCATCGGCAATCCAGTACCGTCCTTTCTTCTTACCTCCTCCGACCCTCATGACGACCTCTGTGTCGAGATCCTCTGTGGTGGGATCATATTCTGGGCCATGGACCTCTCTTGCCATCGATGTGTAGTCACTGAGGCGGGAGTGGATGCTCGCATTGCTGTATGCCTCGGGCCCGTCCTCCGGGTTGTAGCTAACGTCGGAGGTCGCCTTTCCCTTGTGGGACAGAGCAAATGCCGTGAAGAGATTGCAAGGCTGGCCACCATGTGACGATGACTGCGAGAAAAGCAACAAGATGATTAGAAAGCATACGTAATTGAGTGTTAGATGAAATAAACAGTTTTCGCGTACCCATGCTTCAGCGTATCCGCTGAGGTTGCGGCTGCCTTGATGGTGTGCTACACCAGGCATCATCAAACGTCGCTCCCGGCAAGCAACGTGATTCTCCTCCCACTCCTCGGAGCACCACTTCTGCACTATGTGTCGCCAGCAATCGGGATACGAGATGCACCAATTAGGAGTCACCTAGAAGACACCAAGTACATGCATGACGTATTAGACTCTCGAATTTCAGCCATCCTTATGTAGAAAAAGAATCAAGCCACAGTGTTTTGTTCTTTACCTGTATGTACTGCTCCGGAGTCAAATAAATTGTTCTTGCTTCTTCTTTGGTGACCCTCTGTCCAAGGACGGTGGCGTGGTAATTTCTGACGGCTTGGATACGTGCCTCGTAGTGCATCTCCCAGACCAGTTTCTTGCAGCAGTTGGTGATCACCACATCCGCCTCGCCCTCTTTACCAGCCTCGCATCGGAAGAAATCCTACATATACAAACACAATGGATCTCATTCATTTATGGTATAAAATTATGCAATTAATATGCGATTTATCGAGCACTTACCCACAGCTCCCCCTTCACCCGCTCCGCCTTGTTGCTGAATACCCGGCCCTCCCGATCTTCAGCATCTGGGGCCGCGGCGTAGTGCTCAAACGTATAGGCTGGCTCCCACACTCCGCCGTACAAAACCATGCCAGGAAAGTGTTGCCTGCATAGAATACCGATGATGCCATTGACGGTGCGCTTGTGAGAAGCTCCAGGCTGCAAAATCTTCCAACCCCTGCACAATTGATTAAGAAAAATCATTACTTTCTATTCTAGATTTGAACATATTACATGTACAAGCGGTGAAAACATTTAAAGTTACTTGTTCTTATCGGGAGTAATCAGCGGGCGCCTGTCACGAGGTATCGGTCGGTGAGGGAGACTCGAGGGACCTCGCAAGTAGACTCTCGACGCAGCAGAGGCTGCGGAACCAGAGCCCGTGGAACCAGAGGCGGTGTGCTGCAAATCCTCGTCCTCCTCCTGCGAGTCCTCGTCCCTCTCCTGCACCTCCTCGTCCCTCTCCTGCACCTCCTCATCCCTCTCCGACCCCTCATCCTGCGTAGGCAACTCTGCCACCTCCTCCGTGTCGTCCTGCGAGGGCCCCTGTGAGCTCCCCCTCCCCCTCCCCTCCCCCTCCCCTCCCCCTCCTCCCCCTCCCCCTCCGTGACGACCCCTCTGCTACATCGGACGGTGCAAGGGCACTCCTCGCCCTGGAGTAAAGGGACCGTACGTTCCTCAAGTAACCACCGCCCACCATCTTTTTTCAATCACCTGAAATTAAGAAGAGTAAATCAATAAGTACAGATAAACTTGCCATACTTAGAAAGAGATGCAAAATAAATATAATATAATTATGTAATAATATAGTATTACATTGATTAAAAGTAATCTTCATCATCGGGATTAGCTGGATCATAAGTCTCGTCATCACTATCAACCATGTCATAGTCCGCATTATCCGAAGCATAACTATCGTCATTGACATTGCCTAAACGTAATGCTTCTAGCATTTGTAAGTCTTTTGCATTTTGCACCTCATCCTCCTCCTCCTCATCATCAATAACCATTTCAACTTCCGTTCCGATCGCTTCAGTTAAGTCAATCTCAAATCGCCCTTCTAGCCCCTCTTCTTGAAAGAACTCTCCGTCATATGTGTTTGGATCTAAGTTGTAATCCTCATCGATTGGGACAGGTACTTTGCCATGCGGTGATACCTTGTGCACAACATACCAACCCTTAAGATGCTCCTTGGTTTGGCACGCATATGGGAGATAATAAACTTGTATGGCTTGTTGGGCCACAATATAGACATCGTCTCCTGGTAAGATGGAATCCTGTCGGACCTCCACTAGCCCAAGATTAGAATATGTCCGTCTCGTTACCTCTGGATCAAACCAATGGCATTTGAATATGACGGGATTGAGAGGTTTGGAACCATGAAAACTGAGTTCGTATATTTCTTCAATTCTTCCATAATACTCGACATTATCAAGGCCGAGAGTAAAAACTCCAGAATTTGTGGTCTTTCGATTGGGTCGACTTGCCTCATGGCTTATCGTCCAAAAACGATATCCATTAACGTCATAACTAGAATATGACCTGACCCTATAGTCAAAGCCATCTGCAACCTGTCTCAACTCGGCACTCATCCTATGACCCTGCAAGTTCAAGCATGATAGATCGTCATATTATTTGCACGTAACAACTACGATTGACAAACTAAGTACGAGCTACATTGGACGGTACCTGCTGTTTGAACCAAGCAATGAAAGTGGGCGATCCATTCCCCGCGCCCTGTCTAAGAAGGGTGTCACATTCCTGTTCGGTAGGATCCCTTGCTTGACGCCAGAACTCACGAAGAAATCGCTTCATGTACGGCACCACCTCTTCAAGGTTGGTCAACACATATAGCGTGATCTGACGCCATTCTTGAGGGCTCAATGTCTTATTGCTCGAACCACTTGCACTTCCGAGTTGCCCTTGGAACAGGCTGAGGTTCGATTCATTTTCGCTAGCATTGTAACGAGGGGGAGGATTATGCACGCTAGGGAGGTTGTCACCTACAAGACAGCAAGTACATGCATGACATATTAGAAGATGTAATTAAGCCATCCTAATGTACAAAACGACTAAAGCCACGATGTTCTGTTCTTACCATAGTATGTTGTTGTGAAGTTGGACACCTCTTCATGAATGTATGCCTCTGCAATGGAAGCCTCAATTTTGCTTTTATTTCCACATTTCTTTCGAAGCACCTTTAGACATCTCTCAATTGGATAGCACCAACGACCCTGCACGGGCCCCCACATTCGTGCCTCATACGGGAGGTGCAAAATCATATGCTCCATCGGATTGAAAAAGCCGGGGGAAGGATCTTCTCCAACTTACAAAGCAACACCGGTGCCATTCTTTCTAAGTCTGCAACCACGGTCCGAGATAACTCCTTGGCACAAAGCTGCCGGAAGAAATAGCTCAACTCTGCAAATACTAGCCAGACATGCTCAGGGAAATAGCCTCGAACCATCGCCGGAAGAAGCCGCTCAATCCATATGTGGTAGTCATGACTCTTCATCCCTAAGACTCGCATAGATGAAAAGTTGACCCCCCTACTCAGATTAGCTGCATACCCATCAGGGAACATCAACTTCTTAATCCACTCTAGTACTTCCCTCCTCTGGGGCTTGGTCAAGACGAAATCGGCCTTAGGCCTTCTCCATGTCTTTCCGCGACAAGGAGGCTTCATCTCTAGGTTCGGTCTATCACATAATATTGCCAGATCAACTCTAGCCTTAACGTTGTCCTTTGTCTTGCCGGGAATATCCATGATTGTTGACCAAAGTGCCTCAGCGATATTCTTTTCGGTGTGCATGACATCAATGTTGTGTGGAAGGATCAGGTCATCATAGTAGGGGAGCCGAGTCAAGCCTGACTTATGAGTCCACATATGTTGTTCGCTATATCCCATAAAGCCACCTGCTGGATTGACCACGAGAGCATCTATTTCCTGACGAATTGCGGCACTAGTCTTCATTGGAGGTGCAAGGCTTGTCACTGCGACACCTTTCGTAAAGTTCTTGATGTCTCGTCTGAACGGATGGTCAAGAGGGAGGAATTGCCGATGTTTGTCGAAAGCAACATACTTGCCACCCTTCTGCAACCAAATGAACCTAAGACCTTCCTTGCATACAGGACATGGGAACTTCCCGTGAACACACCATGCGCATAATACCCCATACGCCAGCAAGTCATGCATGGAGTATTGGTACCAAACATGCATTATGAAGTTTTGCTTTGTAGCCCGATCGTATGTCCATACCCCGTACTCCCAAGCATGGATCAAATCATCAATGAGAGGCTCCATGAACACACCCATATTATTCCCCGGGTGTCCAGGAATAATCAACGACAAGATTATGTTCTGCCGTTGAAAGCATATGCCCGGGGGAAGATTGAGGGGGATAACGAATACAGGCCAGCATGTGTATGTGGCAGCCGACATTCCATAAGGATTGAACCCATCTGTTGCCAGCGCAACACGTACATTACGAGCATCTCTGGCTTTCTCATGATGAATGCTATCAAAGTGTTTCCATGCTTCACCATCGGATGCATGTACCATCTTGTCAGGATTGTATCGTTTGCCATTTTTGTGCCAAGTCATTTGTTTCGCGTAGTCCTCAGTCATGTATAGCCTCTGGATCCTCGGTATGAACGGAAGGTATCGTAGGACTGTCACGGGAATGTTAAGCTGCCTCTTTGGGCCATCACCATCACAGTCTACCTCCATGAACCTTGAGAATTTACACTTTGGACAGTACTTTGCTTCCGTGTATTCTTTCCTAAACAGGACGCACCCATTCCTACAAGCATGTATCTGCTCATACGGCATCTTGAGTGCACGAAGCAGTTTCCGTGCCTCATACATGCTCTTTGGCAGAATGTGACCCTTCGGAAGCAGGCTACCAATAACTGTCAATAAAGCATCAAAGGCGCCTCGACTCAGACTGTACTGCGACTTTAACGCCATTATGCGTCCAATGGCATCAAGCTGAGAAACCGTCGTATGTCCATGAAGGGGTTTATGTGACGCGGCAAGCATGTCGTAGAACGCCTTTGCGGTCGACTCTGGCTCCTCCTCTGTTTGTCCCTGTGCAAACCGTGCCTCCCCATAGTCATCCAACATGTCCGCTACACCGGCATTAGCATCATAATCCTCGACACGTGGTCTCACCACATCCTCTCTCATACGATTGGCTTCACCGTGGTAGATCCACCGGGTATAATCTGCCGTAAATCCATTCTTGCAAAGATGTTCCCCCATATTCTTCTTATTCTATCTTTTCCTGTTTGCACACTTGCTGCATGGGCAGAGAATCATATTCGCTCCTTTAGCAGCTTCGCCAAACGCCATTTCCAAGAAAGCATCGGTCTTCCTGATCCATTCACTAGTCATCCCAACCTGACTTGGGCGGCCAGTATACATCCACGCGCGGTCTTCCATCCTCTAACATATACACCGGAGACAGAGTAATATCAATTGCCCTACGTATATGCACGGGAGCGAGGAATATGGCATGTTATATCAACACAGCAGAATGATCTATAACAACTCCTAAAGATACATGGTGTATTTTTTTAAAGAAACGTGCATCAGCTGGTGGAACATGAACGGATGCAGTACCTGCGGCGGCCGGGGCGCGGCGGGGGCACGGCCGAGGGCGCGGGCCGGGGGCAGTACCTGCAATGGAAGCCTCAATTTTGCTTTAATATTCCTAGGTGACTTAATAATATATGTTACATATGTTACATCAAAGGAGGCACACTCACACACACACACAAACCAAAACAGAGATCACAAATTACTAAAGATTAGGGCGCTGCAAGATTAAAAATGTAAGTTTTCATCCAAATATTTTACTCGAAAAAAATGAGGGACAAAAATGAAACAGTCTGATGAGGGCTCACGAGCGCCAAGAAGCCAAACCTGAACATTCAAATCACCCAATCACCCATACATGAAGTTCCAAGACTGCAGAGGGACAAAATTTCAGAGGAATCCCATCCTTACCTAACAGTGCCTGTCTAATACATGGATTATTTTGATAAGACTGATGCGGAGATGAAACGCAGATGGAACACGGCAGCTGGTGAGCAGTCAGGCACATGCACAACACAAGACTTGTGCTCCTAAAAGATTGGATCTTTCATGGAATAGCAAAGCCAGGTGCATCACGCGTGGACATGCATGCACCCGTTGAAACTCTGACGTTGCCTCACAAGTCTTACCACTGCATGCTGCTCGTGATCCAAGATAACAAGGTATGCACAACACAAGGCCAGGTGCATCCTCATATCATCTGAGCCAATCTTGTCTAGTTCTTCGCTTTTTTCTAAGGGGCAACTAGGCTTTTGGGTTTAACATGCACCTGACCTACGAAGCTACACATCTATGAAATGTGTCGCATTACGCTTACTGGAAATGTTTATATCAAGGCATGCTAATGGGGGAAAGGACTTTCATCAATCAGGTGCTCGTTTATATGAACAAGAACTCTGGATTTCAGGGTGCTCATGATATCCTCCGGATCTAACAGGACTTCAAAAGGTTGTGGCAGGTTGTGTTACACTGACAATAGCTTCAGTCTGAATTCTGATCGACTGCTAAAATATTCAGATAGATTAGCGAGATTTTCATGATGCAGAGCAGATTCAGCTGAACAAGGTCGATGCAAGGTAAACACGAGGTTGGCAGCACTATTGAAGTTGCTTACCACTACGTACACACAAGATAGCGGAGTGAAACTGAATACTCACTCTGCTCGGGCCGGGGCGCGGCGGCAGCTCGGGCCCGGGGCGCGGCGGGGGGCCGGGGGCGCGGCGGCAGCTCGGGCCCGGGGCGCGGCGGCGGGGCCGGGGGCGCGGCGGCAGCTCGGGCCCGGGGCGCGGCGGGGGGCCGGGGGCGCGGCGGCAGCTCGGGCCCGGGGCGCGGCGGGGGGCCGGGGGCGCGGCGTCGGGGCCGGGGGCGCGGCGGCAGCTCGGGCCCGGGGCGCGGCGGGGGGCCGGGGGCGCGGCGGCGGCTCGGGCCGGGGCGCGGCGGCGGCCGGGGGCGCGGCGGCGGGGCCGGGGCGCGGCGGGGGCCGGGGGCGCGGCGGGGGGCCGGGGCGCAGGCCGGGGACGCGGCCGGGGCTGCGGGGCGGGGGAGCGGCGGCGGCGCGCCGGGGCCGGGGGCGGGGGCGGGGCCGCGGGCGCGGGCGGGGGCGGGGGCGAAATTGAAGATAGCGCGCGCGTGTGGGTAACGGGCGCGCGGGGGCGGGCTAGCTGGGATATATTCCCTGTCTGCCGAGTGCCTCCCATCCGCGGCACTCGGCAAAGCCTGGGGGCTTTGCCGAGTGCCGCGGATCGGAGGCACTCGGCAAACAGGAGTCTTTGCCGAGCGCCCAGAGTAGGCACTCGGCAAAGAGGCAGCTTTGCCGAGCGCCCCAACCAGGCACTCGGCAAATAGTCTTAATTTTTTACACCTACTTGCCACCAAACTTATTTGCTGTGATACTTACAATACATGCAACAGGATGTGCAATTTGTGCCCATTAATCGAAGTATGTGCTATATTTCATCAATTTATTTAATGTTATTCAATTTCTTGTAATTATTAAAATTTGAACTACAAGTCACACGAATAATAGAAAATAATGAATAAAAAAATAATATTCACGTTATTGAAGCATGCATTGAAACATTATCGAGAAAAAAATCAGAAATTTCAAATTTGTTGTCCACGAAATATGACGACGAACTTATTGTTCAGTTGTTTTTAAATTGTATAAAATGCAAATATGGTCCGAAAATTATGAAACTTGTCGAGATGTAATGATATCGCATGGGGAACCTGTGATAAAAATCTGACGAGATTTCGTTAAAGTAAAAACATACGATGCTTACAAATTAAAAGTTTTCCAAAGAGATGTATGATTTTATATACAGACCGATTAGGTGTTAAGCATTGTAGATTGCAAACTTTCACGAAATCTTATAAAAATTTTATCACAATATCCTCACATCATAAAATGACATCTCGACA
Source organism: Panicum hallii (assembly GCF_002211085.1). Classification (NCBI taxonomy): domain Eukaryota; kingdom Viridiplantae; phylum Streptophyta; class Magnoliopsida; order Poales; family Poaceae; genus Panicum; species Panicum hallii. Next base: position 53,120,818 of record NC_038050.1, read on the forward strand.
AGTTTCATAATTTTCCGACCAAATTTGCCTTTTATAAAATTTAAATACGACTCGAACACAATTTAGTCGCCATATTTCGTGAATAGTAGTTCAAAAATTTCAGGTCCTTTTTTCGATAAGACATCAAAGCATGCTCATTAACATAAATAACAAGTTTTCATTCATTTTTTCCACTATTCGAATGACCACGCAGTTCAAATTTGAATTATTCAAGAAATTCAATAAAATAAAATAAATTGACGAAATATAGCAGACACTTTGAGAAATGAACCTAAATTACATATGTTGTTGAGGAGAATGTAAGATAACAACAGAAAAAAAATTAGGCAAAGTAGAGAAAAAAAATATGTACATTTTGCCGAGTGTCTTGGCCAGGCACTCGGCAAAATGTCTCTTTGCCGAGTGCCTGTGGTGTGGCACTCGGCAAAGATTGACGCCGTTAATTACGTGGCGCTTGTTTGCCGAGTGTCGTCATTTGCCGAGCGCCCGACACTCGGCAAAGAATGCTTTGCCGAGTGTTTTTCTTTGCCGAGTGTCTGGCGCTCGGCAAAGGTTGTTTTCGCCGTGTGTTTTTCTTTGCCGAGTGTAGCACTCGGCAAAGAGTATCTTTGCCGAGTGCCCGATATTTAGCACTCGGCAAAGCCTCTGACACTCGGCAAAGTCCGCGTTTCCGGAAGTGGTTGTTGAGGAACGCATGCTATAACAATACGAAGTTGAACACTGTAACACTAGTGGCTAACATCTTTTGGTTCGGAATGGGTAGTACCTGCAGGAATGGTCCAGATTCATGACGTGGACAAGCCTCCACATGTAGTTTTTGATGATCGGTATTCATGCGGGTCAAGTCGAGAAGCATCTAGCGCTCACAGTCACGGCGGCTTAGTACAAGTCTTGTGAGAACTTGGGGAAGCCGTTATCCTTGTTGTTCAGTGCGTCTCCACTGGAGCCTCGTGACGGGGGTCACAGTGGATATATATAGGAACAGTAGGGTTTGTTTACTGTTGTATTCCAATTCCTCTCCTTCATTGCTGAGCAAATCACATGCTTAAAATGGATTTCCCTTCTTCTGATGCCGAGAAATTTTCAGTTCTGGTGAAGGGTGATTACTACTCTTGCATTTGCATGGCCCTGCCGAAGTACTGGGTGCGCATCGCAACCTACCACTTCATCTGGAATTCCGTGCTGTGGCTCCAAGCTTAGAAGGAGTTCAAGTCTTGGAACTAACAATATCTGCAAGCAATATGTTGGGTTGAAGCCCCGAACATGAGAAAGATGAGGGAGAGAGAACAAAGGAGTAAATGAATAAATGACCAAGAGTGGAGCTCTATTTACAGGGAGGAAAAATTTATGTTTATTCCACCGATAGGGTAGATATTATAAAGAGGTCCTCAAACTTTATAAATAGGCCTCTAGAGGTTTGGAAATGAGTCCATAAACCTCTAATTTAGCCTCTTTTATACACGTGGGGATCTCTAGCCTTTGGCTTCCAAAGGCATATCCCCAACACAATAACTAGTAAGTTCAAGTCTTGACTTGTTGGACTCATTGCAAAATCAATAGTGGCCTTGAAACCGATCACAAGTTTACAATGCGTGAACGAATTTAGGTGCGTTTTCCTCTTACGGTGGAAATTGAGGAGGAGGAGAAGGAGCCAAGGGCAGCAAAGATTTTTTTGCATTAGTCTTATGCTATGCTAGTATATGGAGCTCCACACCAGCAAAAGGATGAATTTGATGTAAAAACAAAAGTTAGAAGATTAGATTGGCTGATTTAAAGTTGAAAGACAAAATTAACCCTTGAGCAAAGTCGAAAGACCAAAACACCTATTTTCCCCTTATACTTTGTAGTGCTAAAACCAAAAGCACATCTGCTTCATTCCCTTGTTTGGTCCGGTCCTTGCTAGTATATAGGTACGACATTACATACAGTGGCTTGAGACAAGCAAAATGACACTACTGGACAGGGCAATAGCAGATTATTCGATTATTGATGTATGTAGCAGTAGCAATAATCACAACAGTAAATCAGGAGGAGGCTGTGGTTGGTGGGTCCTTGCCGAATCCCATGAGGGCGTGGGTGAGCAGCATGGCTCCCCGGCGGGTAGCCTCCGCGATCCGCCCCGCCAGCGGGAACCCCACCGTCTCCCGGTTCTTCAGAGGCTTCTTGTCCCACCTGAAAAAAAAAAAGAAGCCGGCGCACGAGGAACAACGCATCAGTTTGCTCATCAGAGTATCCGATCGATGCATGGTAGCAGCACAGAGCCAGAGACCATCCGTACCAGTCCTCGTGCCTGACGACCTTGCCGTCCTCGACCTGGAGCCTGATGAGCGTCGTCAGGTCCACCGGCTTGCCGAACACCTTGTAGTGCTGCTTGTTGTCGATCAGAATCTGAAACACGCAGATGCGTACCCTGTTAGCAGACCTTATCACAAGCCTACAATGGTTGTTGCTGGTGTTCCAATTTCCAAACTACTAGTACTAGCTCCATGATCATTCGATCTCCTGAACGTATTACCAACCTCGGCTTTGCCCGGCCCCGTGGGATTCTCGTGCACCGTGTACTCCACGATCTTGGATTCCCCGAACACCTGACCGTGTTCAGAAACTTGAGCTCAGATAACTAACACCAGGCAGCGTGCGTGGAACAGACAACAACTCTAGCTATTACCTTTGGGAGCGCGTAAAATGAGGACTTGATCTGCTTCACCCTGCAAGCAATTGGCCGTACACGATTAGAGGAAGAAGGCGATCGATCCAGCAAAGGAGGTAGCAGTTCTAGCGGCGAGGCGAGCGATGTTACAGGTACCCCGTACCCGTGAGCGCGCATGAGCGGGTCCTCGAACGTCGCTTCTGGCGCGTATATCTCGAAGTCCCGGGCCGTCGCGCACGATCCGTACCTGCACCATCACCAGCGATTGTATTTCTTTCTTTTTCTAGAAGTTTCAGAGCAGAGCATGGCCCGAAAAATGTAACCGTAGGGTAGTGGTGGTGGTGGTAGTAGTAGTAAAGGCTTAGAGGATGTAGCTATAGCTCACATGTTGAGGAGATGCGGCAAGATGCGCTCTGCGACGCCCCCGGCCGGCGGCGGCGCCTTCTCGTGCAAGCCGCCGCTGTCCATGGCCGTGGAGAAACCCTGCTCGTGCTTGTGCAGCAACGCCGAGAGGCCGGCGGTCGTCGGCGCCGGCTGCAGCGGCAGGGATCGCGCGGCGGCGGAGGTGGCCGTGAAGCGGCGCAGCAGGGATGGTCGCATGCGACGACGACACGGCCGGGAGGAGAGCCGCAGATCGATCGAGGAGGAGCAGACGGGTAGAAGAGTTGCTGATGAATATTGAGTGTGAATTGACTTGTCTCGGCCGACCGGACGAGCAGGACAGGCAGGCGCGGCGCGGTGCGCGGCAGAGGAGGGCGCTACGTCGGCCGGGTAACCTGTGGCGCCAACTGCCTCCACGAGGCTGACACACCTTCACGTCCTCGCTCGTTCATAGTAACTAAGCATTTGGCGCACTTTGCACGGTCTATCATAATTCTAACATTAAGTATCTAATAATTAATTATCAATTGCCAAGTATAACTATGAAATAGCGCTAACTGTTTTACTTACTCTAAACCATCCAACCAGCATAGCAAATTAAAATCAAGAAACTCAAGAACCATTTGCTCAGTCCAGCATGAATGCATACCGGGCATAGCAAGTATGTATTACAAAAGAAATAATTAAGATCACTCAATATTTTAAATAGCGATCTATAGCGGTTTCGGAAAACTGCCACTATAACCATTGCAGTACAAAATAACATGCTATAACAAGCATTAGCAGGCTATAGCGGTGCTAACATCGATTTGATTATCGTGCTACTAAATAGCCCGCTATTTAAAATATTAATTCACTGCAACTCAGCTACTTAGATAACTATCACAAGATAGACTACACACCATGCCTAAATTAGTTGTAATGTTCCTTTCCCAAGGTGATTAAATATATCAAGGGTAGATCTAATTGCATATATTTTACTTCTTGTGTGTACAAGGAAAAAAGTTCATCGTTATTTAAAACTGAAGAAATTTGTAGTTAAACAGTAAGTACGCATAATTTTTTTCTATGAGAATAACAAATGCTACACTATAATAATATCAAGTTAACAGAATATTCAATAGCTGACATGGAGTAAATACTTCTTCAGTCAGAAAAATGCGACTCTCGCATCTCGGGGAGTCAAACGGTTTCAAGTTTGACCAAATTTATATAAAAATCACTAACATTTATGTCTCTAAATAAATTTAATAAGAAAATATATTACATAATTAATCTAATAATACTTATTTTATAATATAAATATCAATACTATTTTATATAAATTTAAAATTGTTTGACTCCTTGGATGCGGATGAATCGTACTCTTTTAGGAACGGAGTACGCATGTTCCAAACTGGGCCACGGTCAGCGGCTGGGCGTGTCATCCCCGTCGGAGCAGCGCAGCAGGACCATCAGTATGCACCTGTTCCAAACTGCAAGCTGTCTAGCTGTGACAGAGCGAGGCAGCGTTGTCTGTGTCTTGTCCACTCTAGTCCAGGTTCATGCTGTTCTAGCACGCAGTTTCTATTAGTTGCAGCTTTGCAGGCTCCCATTGGTTGACAGCTTTGCAGGCTTTCATCGCTCGGAGCATCAGAACTCACGCCCGGGTGCCACGCGTCCCGGGAAGCGCGGAGAGAGCTCCAAACGGTACTAATCTTTAAGAACCCCGATATCCTTTCCACTCCGTCTCGGTTCGCCGGGCGTGGCGACTAAAGAACCTGATGCGCAGTTTCAGTCTTTGAGCTCCTTGTAATGATCAAGCACCAATTAAGACCATTGTTGCATGCAAGCTGCGTGAGAGTGCTAATCACTTAATTCTTTTCGTGGCATACGCGCACCGCATGCCTTTCATTCACGGGCTAGCTTGCTTGTTCCCTCTCAGTTTCAAATTATAGTTATTTTAGCAGATTTAAATATATAGCTTACTATGCATTTAGGTAAATCTACAATTTTACCAAAGCAACAGAATGAGTGCATGCTTAAACTAGTGCATGGATCTATAACACACAATATTTAGTGCATGGTCAGATCTAATGCGTATACTATTTCTTTTGGAAGGGAGAGGAGAGGGCATTCGAACCCGACAGTTCTTGATCCTTTAGTCTAGCAACCTATTATAATCAGTGTTTGTCTAAACGGCCGTCTAAAAGGTGTCTAAATGGTAAACAGAGGTAAACTGTGTTGTTTAGATTAAATGGGCTAACGGCCATTTAGCATACTGTTTAGACAAACAGAGCAAATCAACTTGCATTCTTACATGCATACATACTTATACATAATTTTTTACATGAATAAATATGTATACCTGATTTTCTACATGCATAAATATATTTGTTGATCTTTTATATGCATAAATACATATATTTGTTAGAATACTTATCTTTGAAGCCATGAACATGCATATTTTGATGATATAATACAAACCTGTTCAGCCCGTTTAACTCTGTTTAAACGCTAAACAAAGGGTGACGGACTGTTTACCGTTTATCGTTTACGATAACATTGATTATAATAAGAATCATTTATGAAATTTACATGGGCCACTAAAATAATTTAAATAACTACCCTGATTAATCTAGAAACATAAACAATATAATGTTAATCTAAATTTTAGCTCTTGATAGTTAAAGGTTAAAAGTTTGACTGAAGTGAAAAATAAATAAACTTATATTTAGATCGGAGGAAGTGATTTTTAATATATGGAAAAAAGGAGGAGAATATCCTAGAAGATGCATGGCCATGTTTCCGGTGGTTCTAATAAAAAAGTGAAAAACACGTGCAACATGAACATTTTGGTCTCAAGCCGTCACCACAGGGGCTGTCCTGTGTGTTGTGTAGTGGAGTAAGGTTGACGACCGCCCCCAGACCCCGGCAGAACCGATACACGTGCATCATATCAGCAGGTGACGGATCCAGGTCAGCTATGTAGCCTGGCCTGAGCAGGACAAGTCAGCTCGCTCTCACCTGCATATGTTGGAGAACATGCATGATAGCTAGCCAAATCAAATAGGTACTCCTTCCCACTCTGTTTTGGCTAAACTCTTTTAATTCTGATCAATTTTAAAATAAAATCCCCTATAAAATCTACAACATCAAATTTGTTTTATTGGACCCAGCATGCATGAAGTATACCATGGTAGTGTTATATTATAAATATTAATACATTTTCATAAATATAGTTAAAGTAGGAGCAATTTAGCTTATAATGAAATGAAACATTTTATATTTAGAATGGAGAAAAGATAATCTTTATCTATTTCTAAAGCACGTAATCTTTCAAGAAAAAATTCGGTTTGGTCAAACATGTATTACCAACAGGTGGACCCAAATCATATATAATGTGAATCAAATAATAATATTATATTGTAACCTAAACAGATTTGAATACAATGAGAACATGAAAATATAACAATATTTGTATTGAAGAAAATCCATAAAAAAATATGTTGTGATCCGTATGAACTTTCCGACCGTAGCAACATACGGACATATTTGCTAGCGGTACTTATAAATAGATCATGTACATAGAAAATACATTGAAATTATTAGACGTGAAAAATATAGAATCACACTTAAAATGGCTAGGGCGACCCCAATATACACGGTTGAAGCAGTCCATATGTGGCAGCTTTGTGTCAGTAGGCTTTAGTTAATTTTACTTCCACAATACAAGGTCCGGATATACAGTGACGTGAGATCCAATAGCAAATAAAAAGAGATATCCCAAGTCCAGCCGTACTGCCCATATAAACTACTTTTGCACCACATTGTGGTTTATATAGTAATAATAGCGGTGAGAAGCTCCGTAGCAGTCTCATTCGCCGATTCCTTGCATAGTCCCTGTTTGCGTCATGACACATCATCATCGTCGACTCGTCGTCATGTAGGAACATGCTAGTGCTCATGGCCGTGGGCCTGCTTGGGCCGGCCCCACGCGTCGGTCGTAGCTGCCGTGGCCGTGGGCCCGCGGCTTGGCTGGTCAAGTCAACTTTGGCTGAGGAGTGTGCTGCACGTGGCAGAGATAGCGACAACGACGAGCCGCCTCGCCTCCTCTTCACCTGTGTGGTCTGTGGAGCAGTCGTAGTCGTAGGCGCGCCCGTACCGGCTGCCTCTGCGCCCCTACCGGTGCTCAGGTTTCGAAATTTTTTAAAAAAAGATTCCAAATTTTTCTAACTTTTGGTACCGTAGCGCTTTCGTTTGTATTTGATAAATTTTATCTAATTATGAACTAACTAGGATTAAAAGATTCGTCTTGTAATATACAATTAAACCGTGCAATTAGTTATTTTTTTACATATATTTACTGCTCCATGCGTGTGTCCCAAAATTGATGTGATGAGTGTAAAAATTTAGAATTTGGAGAGGATCTAAACAGGCTCTTGTTCTGACCGAGTGAGGTGGACAAATTTTATAGCTATGTATGTAAAAAAAAATAAAGCTCCGATCCGGTCGGCAAACTTGGCATGCCGTTTGGCAGTGCTCCTAGTTTTACAAGAAGGGTACGAGGAGACCGGCGAATATACTAGTAGCAGAGATTCTAGGAAAAACGGTCTGTTCCCGCGCTCATCGCCCACAACGGCGGCCGAGCTAGCCAGGAGCCCCCGCCGGCGGAGTGCGTGCACGTCTTTAGTCATCGGCGTCGGCCCAGGCCATGCACTCCTGGTGCATCTGCCCCAGCGTCCGCCCGCCGCTTATTCTGTCCTCGCCTCGGCCATGCTGCTGCTGAACCTGTTGCCGCGCCGCCGCATTAATATTGGTACCGCCGGCAGCAGCAGCACCAGTTCCGCCATTGCCGCCGCCTTGATGGTGGGAGTGGGCGGCGGGCACCGGGGGCGGCGGCGATGCGACCGCTCCGGTGAGTTGCTGCACGACGGTGCGGAACTGGGCCGGGTGGACGACGTACACCGCCGTGGCCGCGGGGTCCCGGCGCCTCCAGTGCGGCGGTCTCCCGCCGCCGGAAGCGTCCCCGCTGCTCTTCATCAAGGTCGGCAGCAATGGATCGGTAAGCAAGCTAAGTTTGTATGAATCCGTTGCAGATTATGCGGCGCGCGCGCGGGTATTTATAGGTAACCATCGACGGCCGCGGCGACGGAGGAGCAGGCACAAACGGCGGTGACGTCACCATGGCGGTCAGCGTGATGTGATGGTGGCGATCGAGCCGGAGGGAATGGGATGGACCCTATACAGCTCTGGTATTTTTTTGAAAATACTACAGCTCTGGTATTGCACGTGGTACGAGAATGGATGGGAATAACGCACATCCACAAAAGAGAGTAGCTCAGTCCAGTCAGCGACGCCACATGTACTACGGGCCCACTTTCAGCTCGCTGTCCAACAAATACCAGGTCAATGATGACGAGCTGCTGACGCAAGGTACAACATATGCTCCAATCAGGTGTGCACGTTGCAATGAACTCGATCACGTTTTTTCCCCTTTGATAGAAAAACAGGATCTTGCCTGTGTAATAGTTATCTATTAAAAAGGTCAAAAAAGGTTTACAAATGAGAAAAAAAAGAGGGAAAAGAAGATTACGTACACTAGCACAGAACGGCCTTTGCTCCTGGCCCACAGCTCCTTTTTAGTCCCGGTTTCCGAACCGGGACTAGGAGTCCGGAACTAAAGTCTGCAAAATAATTATCGCAAAAAATAATTATCGCAAAGCTAATCCAAACTCTGCAGTCCGTGGAACTCGAACCCGAAACCGCTTCTTTACCACCCCACATACACAGCACATGTGATTTTAAATAGGATACCTTCCTTTTAAACTAACCCGTGAATAACCGTTTAGTCCCGGTTAGAGCTACCAACCGGGACTAAAGACCCTTTTAGTCCGGTTAGAACCACTAACCGGAACTAAAGGGTTATCCTTTAATCCCGAATGGTGTTACCACCGGGAACTAAGGGTGTGTTTGGTTGGGCTGTGGCTTTTGCAAAAGCTGCTATGAGTGGTGGGCTGTAGAAAAGCTTCTGTGAAAAAGCTGCTATGGAAAAAGTAGAAGACCGTTTGATTAGAGCAGCTGTGAGCTGTGGAAAACTGTATGCTGTGGGTGAAATACCTGTAATACGCTTGAAGGCTTGTGGGACTGTCTATATACCAAAGTACTTGTACAAACCTAATATGTTCTAAATGTATCTTTTGGAAAGGAAAATATTAAATTTTCTAAGTTTTCATCCATATGGTCCACATAAATAGAACTGTAGCAATTACACAAGATAAATGGCTCATAAAATTATAATATATATCAATGTAAGCTTAGTGTTTGGCAATTCTGATTATTTTCGGACGATTCTCTTATTGATTGGTAAGATGTCTGGAGTGCCCCTGAGATTGACGATATCATATTTTTTTTACTAAATATAAGGAGATATCCATAATTTCTTTATTTTTTTTATCTTGAATACATATACAATACATTTACAAGAAATTAATATAATAATTAGTAGCCAATCCATACATCAACTTTGCACTACTAGTCCATTAACATATCTAAAATCTAATGAATCTTTATAGCATCAATAAATTGCAATAATCGCATCACAGTATTGCTTGTATTGTCTGTTCAGGGAGGAGCAGCCAAGACGTGTCGGTGTTCACGGGATGAGCGGGCACAGCAGGGCTGGGAGAAAGCATCCGAGCGGGGTGGCGATGGAGCGGGGCGAGGCGGGGCGGTGCGGGGCGATGCGGCGCTGGGGCTGGCGGGGCGGCGACAGAGCGGGGCGGGACGGTGACATGCCGGGGCGGGGCGGCGCCGGGGCGGAGCAGGGCGGTGCCGGGGCGGCGACGGGGCGCGGCGGCGATGGACCGGGACGGGGCAGGGCGGTGTTGGGGCAAGTGGGGTGGGGCGGCGCAACGCAAGGGCGGGCCAGGGCGGGGCCGCGTCGGGGTGGGGCGGCACCGGGGCGGGGAGGGCGGGGTGGCGCAGGGCGGCGACGGGCTGGGTGGGGCGGGAGGCGGGGGTGGGACGGGGACGGGAGTGAGACAGGTTGGGGAGATTAGAATGAACCGTTTTTTATAACCAGTGGCAGGTGGATAATTTTTATGCCAAAAGCCACTAAAAGTAAGGTGAGAGGTGCTTTTGCATTTGTAGTACAATAAAAGCTGCTTTTGGGCAAAAACACTTAGGGCGTTTAAGCTCTTTGGTTGGCTTTTAACTTTTGCAAAAGCAAAAGCAGGTTGTAAAGGCCAACCAAACACACCCTAAATATTTAGAACTTTTAATCCCGATTGGAGCAAACAACTGGAACTAAAGGGTGACCTTTAGTCCCGGTTGATAGCTCCAACTGGGACTAAAGCTCGCCGCTGCTCCCTGGCCATTGGATCCGGGACTAAAGAATTCATTAGTCCCGGATCCAACAGTAGCCGAGACTAATGTTAAGGATACTATTTCTATACTAGTGGTAGCAAACCTGAGCCACTCACTAATGTGGGGGGAAGTAGCTGTGTTTTCGCACGGTGCTGGAGCGGGATGAAATCATACTTAAGTTTGGCTCTGCAAGCTTGGTTGTACTGTAGACGTTGCAATGAAGCTCAAGATTCAGCGTGCCACTATTTGCATACTGAAAGGCTTCGGTATCCATCTATGGCCCAAGTGGTTCGGCGCCTTTCCCCGCCACAGCAGGGCGAAAGGAATGTCAATCAAAAGAAGAGAGTTTTCTTCAGCAAGAGGATGTAGAAGTTCGTACATAGTGCGATCTTACGTGTCCAATGACTTACTGATACGCATATGTACAATTCCACGCGTTAGAGGTGATCTGAGAGCTCGATGATCCCAACCGTGCAATTGAGCATCTACAAAGCTTCCTCCTGGACATCCCATGGACCTCAAGACGGCGGTGGCGGCTATGAGTGCTGTATCATCAATGGTAGTTCATGGTAGCAATGTGTAAGCCATAGAAGGCCAACGGAAACGCAGCTGGCGGCGGGCGTTTCAAACCGTGGGAGGAAGGTGGCCACTGGCAAGTGCCGTGGAGGGAGGGACGGAGGACAGTTGTCGCAGCCGAGCCGCTTGTTTTTTTAAAATTTTTTTCATCAGTGTTATCTTTTCATTTTTAATAATTAGGAATTCTTTTCAGGAAATGTTATTGAAAAAATATTTGTGTGAAAGATTAATTAAAGACATTTGTTAGCATTTACAGAGAAGTATTAGATTAACGTTTGGGAAAATTCTAATTAGTAAAATCTTATCTACCAAAAAGTTATTTTGACAAATGTTCTGGCAAAAGTTGTTTACATGAAATATTTTGATGCAAAAGTTACGTAAATTACTTATATTAAATATTATTTGCGAAATGGTTGGTAGTTTTTTACTGAAAGGTTATTTATACAATGTTTTGGAAAATATTTTTTGACAACATAACATCTTTTTGCTAATGTGCTACGGTGACTACTAGACAAAGTAAGCGTGTTATGCCGAAAATCGCCCTCTTGGAAGATTCAGCAATCTCATTGCATATGCTGCGACCATGCAAAATCGTCATCGTTGGAGTAACGGTGATGATATGTATGTTTATATATAAGATTATTTTGTTATTTTGATAACCGAGCGAGTGATTCCGTTACTAAAATATTCCTGCGGCTTTGTTGTTCCGGGTTCCATCTCACGAAATTAAATATTCTTCTGTCACTAGCATGTTAGTTCCTGACGAATCCTTGTGACCACCTCAGGCAGTCAGGCAACCATGCATTGGAAAGCAAGCCCACGGTGAGGAGGTACAGTACCTGTGGTAGCCTGGCTGGTCCACGGAAGCGGCGCGAGGTCCACCTAGCCTCCTCCATTGCGCGCGTGTGTGTGGGCATGGATCGGAGCGAGGGCCTCAGGTGGCGCTGGGGGCTGGCCTCTGGATAACGTTCACTGACGTGGAGCAAAGCAACAATGGTCAAATGACTCAAATCATAAATTTGAATTTTTGAAATCCTGATACCGCCCAGTACACATCAAGAAGAACAAGCACTACTGGAAAAAGATCCCGGGTGATACTACTAAAAGTTACGGTCTTTATCACCGGGTAAAAGAACCAATGTCTAAGGCTCTCTTTAAGTACCGGGTGAAGGTTCTACCCAGTACCAAAGCATTTTTGTTCAAAAAATATATTAAACCCGGAAAGAGGCCCGCACACGCGATTTTTTCACGCGAAATATGCCCGCGTGCGGTGGCCAGGATTCGAACCCGTGACCTGTTACCTCGTGTGTACCTCCCTTACCATTTCACTACACAACAGTTGTAATTGAATGTGAGATATTTTTTTTAAATAACCTGTGGAGGATTCTTTAGTATTGGGCCAAAAGCTAGACATTGGTACCGGGTGGTGCTCATGTGAGCACCACCCGGTACCAATATCTAGCCTTTGATACCGGGTGGTGTTCTAAAGATCTTCTGGATCTTTCCATCTACCTTAAAAGTACCGGCATGAAGATGATCTGGTACTAATGCTAGCTAGAATTAGTACAGGGTCATCTTCGTACTAGTACTTTTGAGATGGATCATTGGCGTGTTTCCTAATAATTGAGGGAGTAGCAACTAGCTCTGATATGTACATATGCTAGTGCTACCAGTTATATAAATTACTAGGTAAATATATCCGTAAGTTGCTACGGGCAAAGTTGGTATAAATATTAAGTACGTATACTTGCTCATGTGTTAATTTGTTAGGATCTAGTGATCGAGTCGTGGACGGAGAGCGTTGATCCGACTTGTATACGGGATTTACTGTAACCCACCTATCGATGATCTAAGGCGGACCAACAAAGAATTTTAGATGGAAAATTTACTTGCTTTAGAAATAGAAATAGGGATAGATTCTCGGCGCGCCCAATCGTTGGATCGATCGTAGGTGCACTCTGCGAGTAACTAGTCATCCTCGGAGTTCTCCCAGGCCATGCAGTCCTGCTGCATCTGCCCCAGCGTGCTTGCCGCCGCCCTCCATTAACCGCTCGCTGCTAGCAGAGAAGAAGACCGCGCCTAGCGAGTGACGGGCGGATTCAATTCGATGCAACTATTCGGCGCGCGCTCAGTTATAGTTAATCACCTGCGACGACGCGGACGAGCAGGGGCGAATCTATAGCAGCTCGAAGTGGGGGTGCACCACTTTATCCTAAGAGTAAGGATGCCATAGTGTTTAAACAATACATCAAAATAATTTTTCATCTACCATGCTTTAAACATCAATAGTTCAACATACATGATCAGGAGCAATACAAAGTTAACAAATTCAAAGTATCAGCAATAATATTTACCCCTCACAAAGATAAAGATAATATTGGTCACTTCATTGTAGTCAATGACAGAATGCCAAAATCATAAATAAAATATTGCTATCGTAGCAAAATCCAAAATGCGTCCAACATAAAAATCCGACTGACCTAGAAAAGAAAAAGGAGTCAGTATTTTTAACTAAGAAATTGTAGAATTATTCGATTAAAGACAGGAGCATTGCATTACCTTCAGAGATCATATTTACGCCCTTTCCCTTCCATGTTCATGAAACGATCAACCACTGATTCATTAGTAACTTTTCTTAATATTTCTTTCTCCACATAGCAAATAAGTCTATGACTCAGGTGCTCATCACCAATTTTGTTAGACAAATCTGTCTTCACAAGATTCAAGGCTGAAAAGCATCTCTCCACTGTTGCAGTAGCAACAGGTAATACTAGTACAACCTTCAAAAGTCGATAAACCAGTGGATAACAAATATCTTTAGTTGTGGCCACCATTTTTTGAGAAAGCTCACCAATAGTATTTATGTTGGATAATCTATCATCTGCTCGTACATCAGCAATGTAAAGGCAAAGTTGGTGTCTAAGGTCTCTCAAATTATCAGAATTGAAATCATCAGGATATAATTTTGCTAGGCTCATCAAACTCTCCACATTGAAATCATGAAATGAGTCTCTTGGATTGAAAGCAGCCGAGCAAAGAAGCAATTGAGAGCTTGTCTCGTTAAAGCGGTTGCCAAGCTCTTGAACTAGCCAATCAATAACTTCATTAAGGCAATCCACTTCATAATGATGCTTGTTTGTAATTCCAGTTTTTTTTCTAGGTTGTTGGGGATTAACATAGGTATCTTCTATTTTCAATTTGTCAATCTCATGCTTGTCACAAAACTCAGTCACTTCATCTAATAATTTATCCCACCCATCTCTTCTAAGACTATCCAAATGGAGTCTAGTTGATCCCACACATCCAATAGCATTCACAATGTCCTAATCCTTACACTGCAATGCTAATGACAAAGTGTTTGTGGCTGCTAATGTAGTCAACATGAGATGCAAATAAATGACAAAGTCAAAAGATTTGAAGTACACTAGAAGATTTGATGTTTGATCTCTATTCTTCCAATCTTTGTCATCCTTTTCCACAAATTTTAGCACTTGAACTATTGTAGGAAACATGTTGATCAAACTTTTGAGAGTTCTGTAATGTGAACTCCACTGAGTGTCTCCAGGTCTTTGAAGGCATTGCTCTTGATTTAACCCTGTCCTGGTCTCAAGTTGCCCACAACCTAATGCCTGTCTTAGTTCTTCAGCATTGATATCTCTAATCATGTCCCTTCTCTTAGCTGATCCACCCACCATATTTAGTAAGATAGAAATTCTAGTTAAGAAATTGCTTATACCCTTATGTTTTCTCACAACTGCCACAACGACTAGCTGAAGTTGGTGAGCAAAGCAATGCACATAATAAGCTATTCTACTTTCTCTCATGATCAATGATTGCAAGCCATTGAACTCAGCTCGTATATTGCTAGCACCATCATATCCTTGGCCTCTGACTTGCTTTAAGCTTAGTTTCAACTTTGCGAAAAGAGAATCAATAGATGACTTGAGATGAGAAGAACTTGTTTCAGTCACGTGCACAAGACCAACAAACCTCTCTTTCACCATCCCTCATGTTTGTCAACATACCTCAAAACCACAGCCATTTGTTCTTTGCAAGAAACATCTCTGGACTCATCAACTAGCAAACAAAACAGGTCATTCCCAAGCTACTCTAGGATAGAATGTAGAACTTCATTTGCAAAACATTCAACAATGTCTCTCTGAATTTCAGCAGCCAGCAAGCAACTATTACCTGCACCATTTTCACCCATTGCCTTGCCTAACTCTAGATCATGCTCTGCCAAGCACTCATGAAACTCTCTAAAGTTCCCTTTGTTGAGGGAGTTCTTTGACTCATCATGGCCCTGGAAAGGCAATCCTTGGTTCAATAATAGGCTAGCAGTATCAATGGAACCATTCAGCCGAGCAAAGTAAGCCCTCTTAGCAATATGACTAATCTGATTGAAAGCAACATATATATGTTGGTCTCTTTGTAACAAATCATCACACTTCTTCATGGCAATAAAGTGTGAGCCACTAACATCACCAACATGTGACTTTAGCCTTTCTTTCCTATGATAACCATTCCAACCATTTACAACAAATCCATTATATCCTGCATCCTTCTTTTCTCTAAATAAGAAACAAAAAAAGCAGTATGCTCTGTCCGTGGACTCACTATATTCAAGCCAACTTCCAAACTCATCAAACCATTCTGGATTAAACCTTCTTGGCTTCTCTCCAATAATTATAACTGGAAAACTGCAGTTTCGAGGCTGGCAAGGCCCATTTTCTAAGTATTTCCTTCTCACCTTCTCTCTATGATTAGGATGATAAGCATCAATTTGTTTCCTAATTCCTGGATCATATTTGATTTCCTCTTCCCAATGGATGTCATTTGGACATGGATTTCTTGAACTGTTACCACCATCAATCTCTGGTGCTTTTCATTTAAAATACTTCTCCATGATTTTTTATTTACCTATCATTTGCAAGAAGAAATCATTTTTTTTCCTTTGATGGTCCATGGGTGTCTACAATCTGAATAAATAGCCTAGAATTCAACAAATAAGACAGTTTCGAGACTGAACATCTAAACTTGATGGAAATCAAAATTATTGAAATAATCCGAGAGGTTCCTTGGCTTGCAATTTGGTCGAGAACGATTTGTCGGTGTTTTACCGGTTGCCCACCGAGGGGTATACCCAAGGTGGTAAGTTTAGGTGAGGAGACACCGAGATCAGAAACTCAAAGGTGCAAGGAACACAAGATTTGGACAGGTTCGGGCCGCGAGGTGCGTAATACCCTACATCCTATGTGGTGTTTTGTATTGTCTTGGGTGTAGAATGATCTATTTTGAGGGGGTCCCTGCCCCCCCTTATATATCCGGGAGGTCAGGGTTACATGAATCCTAACCAACACTAGCTGGGGAATCGTAACCGAATACAACTCGAGCAGATTCCTTCTGTACCGACTAGCTTTATCTCCTACTCAAATGAGTAGAAAACAACTTAAATAAGAGATAATGCGGGCTTTATCTCTTAATCCTATTTAAACTATATTATGTACACAGCCCCGTAGCCCCGGGTCTGACAAGCCCCCGAGCTCTTCGTAGCTTAGTATTGCAGGCTTCTCAGGTACTTTCGAAGTAATCTTCGGCTTCTTTTGAAGCTCCGTCTTGAAATTTTCCTTCGAGTACTTACTTGGCTGCATCGAAGCTATGAGGTGCTCATGCCCCGAATTATTTCTTTAGTATGGTGTGCGATTGAAAAATCGCATTCCATATGGAGTAGCCCCCGAGCCTTAGGTTGAATCGAAAGAATCAGGCTGAGGGTCGCATTAGTCTTAAATCTTCCTTACTTACTTTTCAAGTAAATTTGAAAAAAAAATAGTCGATGCCACGTATCCCGCAGCCCCCGAGCCTTGAATCCAAATCCCTCAGGTTTGGAAATAAGGATCCAAAAGCCGTGGCATGCAGTGAAAAAAATGTCCCCAAATAAATAACTGGTGTGGGTGTACAAATGATGGAAATTAGATTTGGAATTCGAAAACCCCTTTTTTTGGGACAGTTAACCCTAAAAAATAATTAATCGAATATTTTATCTAAACAATCCACTAAATGACCCCTCATCTTCTGAATATTCCTTGAAACGACTCTTCAACTTCAAAACAGTAAACCATTACCCAATCTCTGGTTATTTAATCCCGCGGTAACGGTAAGTAAAAACTGTGCTTCCAATTTGCAATCAGCCAAGAACTTGCCAAATCCCCAAATCGGAGCCGCACTCCGCCTTCACCCCCTTGGAGAACCCCATCCTAGCCAAATCCCTTCGCGCCCTTCCCCGCAGCCCCGAGCAACTCGTGGCGAGCAGATCTAGAAATTGCGCCGAAGAAATCTGAGAAGGATGAGAAGAAGAAGGAATCACAGCCGCCGTCTGGGGAGTGGACTCACAGTAAGGGCTCCAACAACAACCTCCAAAAACTTATTTCCGAGGGATTGCTCCAAGAGAAGAGTCTTGTCAACTGGCGCCCCTCTTTTAGTGATCCAATTCCCATGGAAAATGTGGATGAAATCATCATATTTTACCATTTTGCTGAACGGGGTTTGGCCCTCCCCTCTTGCTCTTTCTTTCGGGGTCTTCTTTACTACTACGGGCTTGAGCTCCATCACCTCAACCCAAATTCCATTTGCCATATCGCAATCTTTATCCATTTCTGTGAAGCCTTCCTCAGAATCGAACCCCATTGGGATCTTTTCCACTTTCTTTTCCAGGTAAAACCACAACCCACAACCAAAAATCTGTCCGTTGTAGGGGGCACCGGCATCCAACTTAGACAGCAAGCCGGCGATAGGTACCTTTCTTATAAATTCCCCTCCAACATTCCTGGGTGGAAGAACCACTAGTTCTACATCGAAAACCACACCCCCCCCCCAACTTCCTGAAAAATCAAATAAACCACCTGTTGTAAGGCCGGAGTGGAATATCGAACTTCCCAGGGGAGACATGGATCAAGTCAATGAGTTGCTAGACACCATAGCAGCTCATAAGGAAATGGGAGTGACCGGCGCATCCGTAATATTTTCCTTCTTCAAGCGCCGAGTCCAGCCAATCCAACAACGCCATACACTTGGATTCGAGTACATGGGTGCTGAAGATCCATCTCGCATATGCGCAGAGGAGCTGACGGACGAAGCTGCACTCATCCGAGTCAAGTGAGTGCTGATGGACGTGAACGCCATCCCCTATGTCCCGAGATTGTTTTCCGTGCGAAGTCCTCAGAAACCGGTAAGTATTCAACTACTTTTGAGAGCAAACTTTGCTGTTCTGCCACTGCTAACTGAAAATCTTTTACAAGGACTCATAGAGTTGTACCGAAGCTATCCCCCGCAACCCGACATCCCCCGACCGGACCACCTTCTTCCCAGCGCCGCGGCAGAGGCAAAAAGAGCTCGAGCAGCCGAGGCACTGCCGGGCAGCGAGACCACAGAAAGCGAGAGCCCCCTGGCGGAAAGGGAAGCCGAGGGGGAGGCGAGAAGGGACAACTCCCCTGGACCATCCATGGAGTTGACCGAAACTCTGCCTTCGGTCCCGCAGGGTCGTCGGGTTGTGCGCAAACGGAAAGCACAAGTAGTCGAGTCCTCCAGGTATGGATTTCCTGCCTTGTCATATATCGGTATTGTTGCACACTGACATTATCCTTTTGCAGTCCACCTTCTTCTCCTCCCGAGCCCGAGCGCCAAGAGATGGGAACGGATCCATCAGCTTCTGCGACAGGATCGATTACCATTGCCGTGGCGGGCACCGCACCACCAGCTGATGTGACCCCGCCGCCAGCAATGAGTACCGTGGTTGAGACACCACGGGCTATGAGGGTGAAGAAAGGTGTCATGAAGAAGTCTTTGCTTTAAGTTTACATCTTTTTGCATAATGAACATTCTGTTCTTTTCGACTCGTGTAATGATATAATTGATTCTGCTTCATTAGGTCTGTGACTGCCAGGGGATTTAAACCAAAGCCCGTGTCGGCTACTCCAGCCCCCGAGCCACCAGCCCCAGAGGGGCCCACGCCCAAGGGGCCAGCCCCCAAGATGGACACAACACTGCCCGACCTGCCACCCCCCGAGTCCAGCAAGCCGAAGCCAGAGCTGGTGGTGGAGAACAAGTTGAGGCCCCTGAAGCCGCTCATGCATATGGCGCAAGTAATTGTCTGACTGCCCACGGCTTGCTGCTTAGACCACAGACATTATATACTGAATGCATCCTGACTCGCAGGTACCCAGCAACCACCTTCTGAAGAAGCCGCAGGGATCTCAAGGAGTCCTAGAGACCTGCTGATGGCCAGACGCGGATACCAGAACATCATCACCACATATCTGGTGGATGATCCAATGCTGACGGACCACAATATAAAAACCTTCAAGAAGGAGTTGTACGATTTTGCCCTGGTAAGACATGATTACCCTTCTGCCAGTATACGTTGGCGAGTTGCTGTGATCACGCACTCACAAAAGAAGATAGAGAAATTGAAAGCAGTCGTGAGTGGCCACCAGGAGCTTGCTACCAACGAAAAACGCATATCCGAAGAGCTGACGAAGAACTGCTATCTTCCGAGAGGACTTGACAAGCTGAAGCAAGAGTGGACTTGAGAGACGTGGCTCCTCAAGAACGATCTACGCAATCTCGAGGAACAACTCAAGGAACAAAAGAAGGCGCACCAAGGTAAGCCCTTACTTCCCTCGAGTACTTCCACTTAACAATTTATCTTGGATTCTGAAAATATCTTCGCCGCAGAGCTTAGGAAAATCTTAACGTATAAAGAAGAGCTGCTTAATGACGTGAAGAATATGCTGTATCACCGTACATATGACGTCGAGAGGCTGCAGAAGGTCATCGCCAACACCGAACAACAGTTCGTCAACAGCCTTCAGCAGATCAAGACGCTGGGCGAAGAGAAGGAGCAGTGGCAAAAGGAGCTGGAGGACCTCAGGGGAGCCGCCAAGAAGCTTGTGGACATTGTGGATCCACAAGAAGATGGCGAAGCAGGCGAGCGGCCCTTGCTGGAGCAACTTCTCCGAGTGCCGCAGAAGGTCGTCAAGTTCCTTGCTGAAGCCCCGGTCACGTGTGTCAGCCACGCTCTTACCTTTGTGAAATCCTTTTGGCCGGAAGCTCAACTAGAAACGTTCGTGCAGGGAGTGGCTGCGGAGTGCACTGAAGAACAATTCAACGAGTACCTCCAAGAAGCCCAACCTGTAGCAGAACAAATACTAAAAAGTGTACTGCAGGATTAAGATGTAAAAAAACAAGTACTCATTTCCTTGTATATATATTCTTATTTGATGTCTCTACTTGTATGTGCCTCAATTGAATTGTCATCCAGATTTAAAGGCTAAGTAGTAGACACTACTTCAGGTGCAGCGACCCTGGAAGTAGCCGTAGCAGCTCCGAGTAGGAACCCATCCAACAAGTTAGATACAACCTAATCGAGCGGGTCTAACCAGTTAGGAAAGAACGCGAGCATCATCGGGAGACTGCCGTGCTTATGGCAAGAAAAACGAAGCTACCCCGAGTGCAACGACTCTGGGTGTAGTCGAAATCGCTCCTCATGTAAGCGCGTCCAACAAGTTAGGTATAAACCAATCGAACGGATCAAACTTGTTGGGAAAGAACGCGAGCATCGTCGCGTGACTACCGTGCTTATGGCAAGAAATCGAAATTACCCCGAGTGCAACGACTCTGGGCGCAGTTGAAATAGCTCCTCATCCGAGCCCGTCCAACAAGTTAGGTATAAACCAATCAAACGGATCGAACTTGTTGGGAAAAAATAGGATCATCGTCGCAAGTGACCATCAAAGGTCACGGCGAAAGTCGATTCATACAAAGCATGAACGTGACTGAAGCCTCCGTCAAAACTTAAAACACGAAGTCGATAAAACATGAACGTGGCCGTAGCCTCCGTCACAACTCATGATAAGAAGTTGATTTATAAAACATGAACGTGGCTGGAGCCTCCGTCTGTCAACAGAAAAATTTACATTCCGAATTTTGTGACACGTAACCTCCAAATTGATTCGGAAGAAAAAGGCCGCCTAGGCATCCGGAGAACAGCTATCCCCGCACGCGTCCTCATGGGTAGAACTTGTGCAGGTTCTGAATGTTCCAAGAATTCAGGACATCTTGGCCCTCGGGGTATTGTAGTCGATACGACCCCGGTCTTGTAACCTGCTTGATGACGAATGGACCTTCCCACCTTGAGTTGAGCTTGTGTAAGCCGGACTCGTCTTGGATGTGGCGTAGGACCAGATCGCCTATACTGAACGACCATTCCCTCGGGTTGCGATCGTGATATCACCGAATCTCTTGCAGGTATCGTGCTGATTGGACAAGAGCGGTGCAGCGAGCCTCTTTGACGGAGTCGAGCTCCAACTGCCTTGCTTCGTCCGCCTCGCCTTCATTGTACATTTCAACCCTTGGGGATTTTCACATGATGTCGGTCGGTAAGATAGCTTCAGAGCCGTAGACAAGGAAGAATGGTGTTTGTCATGTGGCTTTGGACGGCTGAGTCCTGAGCCCCCAGACGATATGTGGCAACTCATGTATCCACTTTCCTCCTTTCTTGCTGTTTTCATCATAAAATCTTTTCTTCAGGCCCTCAATTATCATACCATTCGCCCTTTCGACTTGACCATTGGCTCTTGGGTGTGCAACAGAGACATATTTGACCTCGATGCACGCATTTTCACAGAACTCCCAGAACTGGTTGGCCCTAAAGTTTGATCCCAGGTCCGTGATGATGGTATTCGGGAAGCCGAAGCGATGCAAGATATCAGAGATGAAATCAACAACTCAATCTGGTGTGAGCTTGGCTATCGGCTTGTACTCGATCCGCTTGGTAAACTTGTCGATAGCCACCAATACATGGGTGAAACCGCCTAGCGCCGTTGTGAAGAGCCCAATCATATCAAGGCTCCAGCAAGCAAACGGCCAGGATGGCGGTATGGTGATGAGACCGTGAGCTGGGACATGAGATTGCTTGCCAAAGAATTGGCAGTTTTGGCATCTCCGCATGAGGTCTTCAGCATCGGACACTGCAGTGGGCCACCAGAAACCAGCTCTGTATGCTTTCCCCACCAGCGTTCTTGAAGCTGCATGGTTGCCGCAAACGCCTTCATGCATTTCTCGCAATATGTCGCAGCCATCTTCTTTTGTGACACACTTCATGAGCACACCTGATCGTGCGCCATGCCGGTAGAGCTTACTGTCCACTAGGATGAAACCCTTACTTCTGCGCATGACATGAGCTGCCTCTACGTTTCTTGCTTCCACCCCCGCTGGTAGTCTTTGATTCCGGATGAAGTCGATATAAGCCTCTCTCCAGTCCTCTCCCAGCATCATAACCTCCCGATCAGGCTGTTGAAGGCCAGCATCAGTGGTTACCTGAGGTGAGGGTTGATGGATGGCTGTTTCAGCTCCTGGACGAAAACTCCTGCTAGAATTTGCGCTCGGGAGGATCCTAGCTTGGATAACACATCTGCACTAACATTATGCTCCCGTACCACATGATGAACCTCCAGACCGGAAAACTTTTTTTCCAGCTTGCGCACTTCTTGCACATAAGCATCCATCGTCTCCTTGTTGCAGTCCCACTCTTTGTTGACTTGCTGAACCACAAGAAGTGAATAGCCATATACAAGTAGTCGCTTGATGCCCAGTGATATCGCCAAACGTAGCCCGTGAAGCAAGGCTTCATACTCGGGTTCATTATTTGATACCTCCCAAAGGATTTGGAGAACATACTTCAGCTGTTCGCCCCTAGAGAAATAAACAGGACTCCAGCACCGTCGCCGTCGAGCTTAAGAGACCCATCGAAGTACATAGTCCAATGCTCTGGCTTGTCTACTGGAGTGGGAATTTGATTCTCTCTCCACTCAGCCATAAAATCGACTAGAGCTTGAGACTTGATTGCAGTACGTGGCTTGAAGTCTATAGACAAAGCCCCCAGTTCCACTGCCCACTTTGATATACGCCCCGTGGCATCTTGATTATGGAGAATATCCACCAACGGGAAATCCTTAATCACAGTGATCTTGTACTCGTCGAAATAATGGCGCAACTTTCTCGATGTAATCAGAATTGTATATAAGAGTTTCTGAACTGCCGGGTATCGTACCTTGGATTCGGTGAGTACCTCGCTGATAAAGTACACGGGCCTCTGCACTCCAAACGCATGGCCCTCCTCGCTGCGCTCGACTACAATAGCGCTGCTGACAACATGAGTTGTCGCTGCAATGTAAAGTAGTAGATCTTCTCCCGACAGTGGTGCTGTGAGGACCGGGGTGACTGAAGGTGATGCTTCAGATCTTGTAAGGCTCGCTCGGCCTCCTCCGTCCACTGGAACTTGTCTTGGCGTTTCAAGAGCTTGAAGAAGGGTAGTCCTCTCTTCCCAAGCCGGGATATGAACATGTTCAGGGCCGCCATACATCCTGTTAGCTTCTGCACATCTTTGATTGTGGTCGTAGCCCCCATATCAGTGATGGCCGTAATCTTCACAGGATTGGCTTCAATTCCCCGGTTGCTGACGATGAACCCGAGCAATTTCCCTGATGGTACTCTGAAAACGCATTTAGTTGGGTTGAGCTTCCACCGAAACCTGCGTAGGCTGCTGAACGTCTCTTCCAAATCTGCAATCAGGTCGTCGGGATTCCTGGTCTTGATGACCATGTCATCCACGTAGGTTTCAACGTTCCGATGCAGCTGATCAGCAAAGCACATCTGAATCGCGCGCTGATAAGTTGCTCCTGCATTTTTTAACCCGAAAGACATAGTTTTGTAAGCATATGTCCCGAACGGGGTGATGAACGCAGTTTTGATTTGATCTTCCTCCTTGAGTGCAATCTGGTGATATCCTGAATAACAATCAAGAAAGCAGAGGATTACACAACCCGCCGTTGAGTCAATGACTTGATCAATGCGCGACAGCCCGAAGTGATCCTTTGGGCAATGCTTGTTGAGATCAGTGTAATCAACGCACATTCTCCATTCATTATTCTTTTTCCGTACAAGTACGGGATTAACTACCCACTCTGGATGGATTACTTCTTTAATGAATCCAGCCGCGAGGAGTTTAGCTATTTTCCGTTTAATTGCCTCACGCTTGTCGTGAGCAAACCTTCGCAGGCGTTGCTTTTTGGACACGGCCTGTGGGTGTACATTCAGACTATGCTCGATCAGTTCCCTGGGCACCCCTAGCATATCCGCTGGTTTTCACGTGAATATGTCTCGGTTAGCCCGAAGGAAACTGACGAGCGCGAGTTCCTATTTCTCATCTTTGCCCGCGCCGATGATGGTGGTCTTGGATGAGTCACCCTCCTGGAGCTAGATCGACTTGAGGGCCACATCGCCAGTCGACTGGTTGCTCAACTTGCTGGCCTTTCTCGAAGGGATCTCCAGCCTGGCCTGGGAGAGCTGCTGCGCTGCCGCGAGTACTTCCCCTGAAGCATCTGGCACACGAGTAGTCGAAGCATACTGGATCTCCTCCTGGTTGCAATCATATGACTTCTTCAAGTCGCCTCAGAGAGTGAGTACTCCACTTTGTCCTGGCATCTTGAGAAGCAAATAAACATAATGCGGCACTGCCATGAATTTGACGAGTGCTGGACGGCCCAGTATAGCATGATAGGAAGATTCGAAGTTAGCAACTTCGAATATAATGAACTCGGTGCGGTAGTTCTCCCTCATGCCGAAAGTGACTGGAAGAACCACCGTGCCAAGTGGGTGCGCCACATTACCTGGGACAATGCCGTAGAAAGGGGACTTGCTTGGAACCAGCATGTCTGTGAAGTCCAGACCCATCTTTCTCAAAGTGCTGGCGAAAATGAGGTTGAGACCACTCCCACCGTCGATGAGCACCTTGGTGAGCCTGACTTCTGCCACCACTGGATCTAGGACCAAGGGAAACTTACCGGGTTCCGAGAAGCTTGTCCACTGGTCGTCGTGGGAGAACGAGATGGGGACCTCCGACCAACGGAGTGGTCGTGGTACCGCCGGCTCGATGGACATGATCTCCTGGAGAAGCAGTTTCTGGTCTCGCCTGGAGCTGAAGTCTCCATCTCCCTCAAAGATGACGTTGACGGTCTTTGAAGCATCTTGGAACTTTACGTTGTGCGCTTGGTCCCCTTCGTCATCTTTGGGTTCTTTGTCCGCTGGCTTCTTATTCTTCTTGCCACCACCGGTATTGCTGAATGTCCTCCGGAGGTGGCAGCAATCAATTGCCGCATGATTGGCACCTGGATGCCATGGGCATTTTCTTCTTCAGGAGCTTCTCAAATTCTTCCTACGTTGTGGACTTCTTGCCTCGCGAGGGATGATCCACAGCCACGATGAGATCATCTGGCTTGCGTTTTCGGGATGGACCCGAATAGTCCCGCTGGCTTTTGTCGTTGCGGTTGTCATTTGGACGCCTCAGATTTGCTATCATTGCATCTCGGGAACCGCTCCCGCATCTTCTCTTCTTGCTCGGACCAGTCGAGCATCATGTCACGAAGGCCCGCAAGAGTTTTTGGCCTGTTCCGCCCGAAGTCTCTGTAGATGTCTGGGTCGGTGATGCCGTTGTAGAAGCAGTCGATGATGTCTTCCTCCAAGATGTTCGCAATGGTAGCGCGAACGTTGAAGAAACAGCGTGTGTAGGATCGTAGGAGCTCGTTACGTTCCTGTTTACATTGAGCAAGATCGTGACTAGTACCTGCGCGAGTGATCGCCCCTTGGAAGTTGTCGATGAAGACCTTCTTGAGCTGCTCCCAGGAGTCGATCGAGTTGTTGCTGAGGCTCTCCAACCACGTGAGCGGCGCAGGGTCCAAAGCCATCGGGAAGTAGATGACCTTAGTGATGTTGGAGCCCCCTGCGACTTCAATGGCGGTGGAGTAGCAACGTAGCCATTGCTGAGGAGCTTGCTTGCCATCGTACTTGGTGATGCCGATCGGCTTGAAGCCCTCAAGGTACTTGTAACTGCTAAACAGTGCGGAGAAAGCCGGAAAACGGTCGCTGCAGTCAGTGCCCTTTGTCTCGACTACTTCGCGCTCTTTGCGCCTGGAATCGATCACGGACCGCGCATCGCGCCCGTCATTGATTCGCTGGCGTAGGTGTTCTGGAGGAGGCCGATGATTGGCCTGTCACGGGTTTTCTGGAGGTGGCTGCTGCCTCCCACCAGGGGCCTGACTCCCGCGAGCGTTATCGTTGTTGCTGCG
This sequence comes from Panicum hallii, assembly GCF_002211085.1. Taxonomy (NCBI): domain Eukaryota; kingdom Viridiplantae; phylum Streptophyta; class Magnoliopsida; order Poales; family Poaceae; genus Panicum; species Panicum hallii. The sequence goes on from NC_038050.1 coordinate 53,146,951, forward strand.
TTGAGGTCGAGAACGGCCGCCTTCCGTTTGACTATGAGCCTGGCTTCGGCTCTCGCCCACGCGCTCCTCCCTGACGGTAGACGCCGGGTTTTGTTGATCCAGCTGGATCCAGGCCCTCTGCGCGTAACGAAGTGCCTGACGCACGTTTGGATCATTACTGTGCTCGAGTATAGCCGTAACCCTGGCGATGTTGGCCACCGGAGTCCTGAAACCCCGCTCGCTCACAGCAGCGAATTCGGCGTCAAGCTCGCGATGCATAGATCGCATGCGCTCATTGACCCTCCTTCGGCGGGCTGCGCGAGCTCTGTTCCTGGTCCTCCGTGCCTCACGATCGGCGTCACTTTCATCACCGGCGTTGACTGTGGCTTCGTCTTCGGAGACCGAATCAATTCACCATCGTCCTTGCCTTCTTCCGCCATCAGCACCTGGCATGAGATGAGCTCCTCAGAGCTCTCGTCGACTAGTTCAGTCGACTCCTCCACCATGGTGGCTAACGGTCTGCCCTCCTGAAAAGGCAAAGGCTCGAGGTGGGCCACAAGTTGATCCTCAGTCTCGAGTAGATCAGAAGGTTTCATGCCCTTCCAATGCACGAAACGCCCCTCCGGGGTGGAGGTGATCATCAGGCCGCTGGCACCAAAACAACCCGAAGCCCCCCGACATGCGGTGGCTTCGGGCCCTCCAAGTTGGAGCAGAGAGTCCAAGTCCTTCTCTAATGCGGAGAGGGACTCGGAGATGTCGGCCTCCTGGAGATCAGTGGCCAAATTGCGTAGACCGAGTCATGATTGGCTACGCGAGTCCTTAGATTGGAACGAGTCCAACCCAAGGAAAGTTATTGCAGCACCGGATGAAGTCGCGCCAGAAGCAGACTCCTCGGTCCTTGTAGCGGATGCATGAATTGACAAGTCGTCGAGATCATCAACGAACTTGTCAAGGTCGATGTGAGGACCCGCCGCGGGTGTTTTTGGCTTCATGTCGATGAGGAATCGATGGAAACTGCCCGCACCATCTGCGATGCAGACCCACAAGCCAAAAACAAATGTCGTGCACTGAGAGGGAACTGATGTGGTGAACTGGAAAGATGCCATCGAGTTCGCCGGTGGATCTTCGATGCGCTCCCCTACCTGGCGCGCCAGCTGTCGGTGTTTTACCGGCTGCCCACTGAGGGGTATACCCAAGGTGGTAAGTTTAGGTGAGGAGACACCGAGATCAGGAACTCGAAGGTGCAAGGAACACAAGATTTAGACAGGTTCGGGCAGCGAGGTGCGTAATACCCTACGTCCTGTGTGGTGTTTTGTATTGCCTTGGGTGTAGAATGATCTATTTTGAGGGAGTCCCTGCCCCCCCCCCCTATACATGAATCCTAACCAACACTAGCCGGGAATCGTAACCGAATACAACTCGAGTAGATTCCTTCTGTACCGACTAGCTTTATCTCCTACTCAAACGAGTAGAAAATAACTTAAATAAGAGATAAGGCGGGCTTTATCTCTTAATCCTATTTAAACTACATTATGTACACAGCCCCGTAGCACCGGGTCTGACACGATCGGCCTGAATGAATCGTTGTTGCCTAATCTCGTGCCTCCACGGCCGCCGGCGCTTCAGGCCTTCAGCCGCTGCTGACGCAGTAGGGCGCGTTGCTGGCTGCTGCTAAGCTAGCTGTGGCCGGCACTTGCTGTTTGTCTACTCTGCTGCTAGAGCCGCCGGAAGAAGTTGGGAGGGGCAGGCAAGAGGCGCGAGTCGCGTGACTATGGAAACGGCGGGTCGGCGGCGGCGCAGCGCAGGCGCTGGCGAGCAGTACACGAAGCGACGCGAGAGAAAAAAGAAAGGGGCGAGCAGACTAGCAGAGCAGACTAGGAGCGGACAGTACACGAAGCGACGCAGACTAGCAGGATGGTTGCTAGGCTGGGCACTTTAGTTGTTGCTGGGCTGTGGGCTCGTGCGGCCTGGTGGGGGCTGTGGTGCCTAAAGGGTGAAAATCTGATAGCAATAATTGATTTTCATTTTTTGCCTGGGTGCCTAGGCACCCACGGTCCATAACATTGCTTCGCCCCTGGGGACGAGTGAGTTCGACCAGGAGGACCCAAGATTCCAAGCGAGCGAAGCACACGCATTCGCAGTGGCTGGTGAGCGTGGTCGTCACTGCTACCGGTTTGCCGTGGGAATAAAATAAGAATACTACTGAAAGTCTAGAACGGCCGCGGGGTACGTATGTAGAATAGTCCAGCACACATGCATCACCGGGTGCACCCACAAGCGAGAGGTAGCAGCAGGGAGCTGGTCAAACCAAAGTGTAGGTGGTCAATGCGAAGAAGTGATCCTTGAGCTAAAGTCCGGGCCAGGTACTCCACTCCAAATGACGGGGCAGGCAGGTCGTCGAGAGCGCAGGAATGACGAACCGGTGACGCATGGATCATTGGACGTCAGGAGGTGTGTGGGTGAGGGGCGCGCTACATTTGTTGCCCACGCAGTCCATGCTAAAACAGTTTCACTCTCAGTCATGTGCCGCAGCCCGCGTGCATCACTCTGTGGTGTAAACGGGCTGGACATTCTCCTCGGATCCCCACTGTTCGTGGGCTTTGGATGTTAAAGAAAGAATTTTTTTAAAAGGTTAAAAAATTAAATTCGAAAAAAGGTGCCAATTTGGAAAATTCAAAAAAGGTACCTCCCGCCCGATCAACGGGCGGGAGGCGTGGGGCCCGACACCTTCCGCCCATCCAACGGGCGGGAGGTGCCTCTTCGTGAATAAGAAACTTTTCTTATTCGCGAAGAGGCTCCTCCCGCGGCGGCAAAGGCATCCCACCCGCCCAACGGGCGGGATGTGCCCTTTTTCTTATTTTTTATTTGAATTTATATTTTTACAAACTATTTAAAATTCATACTTTTTTCAAATACAAGATTTATTCACCATACTCTTTTGTATACATATAATTTTTTTAAAAAAATCGATAACAATATTACTCTGCTTCCCATTACTCATGCAGATCGATCTGATCCACTGCGCGGAGATCGAAGCTGCATCTCAGATCATGTTGTTTGACCGTGGAGTACGTGTACCGGAGGCACAGTACAAAGAGAGCTTTTGTCGGATTCATGACAACTTGACGCGAGCGTTACGTGCACTGACGTGTTGCAGCAGAGACGACGTGGGGGCCTCCAGTTCATCTCATGCGTCCGCCCACGTGTACACACCTGGTCCATCGACTTCACCGTGCTCCAGATGCACTCACGTACTCGGAGGGGCACATACGCCGACGGCCTAGGACTAGGGGGGAGGACCAAGAGAGCACGAGGACCGAGACAGACGGAGTAGATACTCCTGATTCGATGGACTCTGTATATTTAAACTATTTTTTGTATCATACTATTTTATTTTTAATGGACTGATGTATCGTACTATCGTAATATTTGGATTCTACGTTGCAAAACGTTATCGCTTAACCATCTTCGTACGATTTTAGATGCCGTAATCTTCTTCGTAAAATTGAACTAAAATTTTATATGTATACAAAAGAGTATGGAGAATAAATATTGTATTTGAAAAAAGTATGAATTTTAAATAGTTTGTAAAACATAAATTCAAAAAAAATAAGAAAAAGGGCACATCCCGCCCGTTGGGCGGGCAGCCGCCGCGGAAGGGGCCTCTTCGCGAATAAGAAAAGTTTCTTATTCGCGAAGAGGCACCTCCCCCCTCCAACGGGCGGGAGGTGTCCGGCCCCGCGCCTCCCGCCTGTTGATCGGGCGGGAGGTACCCATATTTGGAAAATTTTCCAAATCGGCACCCCTTTTTCGAATTTAATTTTTTTAACCTTTTTTTAAAAAAATTCGTTAAAGAGAGTGAAAAATAGATGCCTGGCATATTTTCAAAATCTCAAGCCAGATAGTTCTATTAGCTATTCACTACTGTAGAACAGGCTTGTAGCGATAGGAGCAACATGACTGGTTCAACGGCGATACAGCTAAAAACTGGTTGCCTCGCTAAAAACCGGTTGTGACGCCAACCACAACAACCGATTAGTGAGACGACAACCAATTGCAATACCGTGGTCGAACCAATCAAAAGCCGCTTTCTGTTGCACTGTAACAGATACCACTGGTTATTGATTACATTACCGTCTATCCCCTTCCACACATATAGCCTGTCGTCTAGCTATCCCCCTTATTACTGAAAGTGTAGTCATGGTTCAGAATCCAAGAATAGGGAGCATTTACCAATCAAGAGAATTCCATTTCACTGGTACTGATCGGAGGATGTTCACATGATACTATATGAACGTGTTAGCAATAGACGTGTTGTGATATTGTGCTAGACCTTACCTAGTTGTAGACGTGTTGATAGCTGTTAGATAGGAACTCTTATCCTGGACCGACATACCACGTCATATCATTACACAAGCATAACGTTTACAAAATCATGTCCATTCATACATCTTTGCATACACAGTATCTTATTTGCACATAAATTAATAGAAATGATGTACAAGAGTTAAATTGATCTATCTTAATCATAACATACATGTATGAGGAGAATCTAGGTATTTATGAAAATATTTGCTTCTCAATTTAGATGAGTATTGATTTTAAGAGGTTTGACAAATGTCCAAATATTTGGAAAACCTTCAATTTCCTAAATTGTATAGGATGGAAGAAAGCGGCAAATACATGTTGGGGTCCATATATTTCCAAAGAGGTACTTACAAACTTCCATAAAATACCTTAAAATTACAAAGAAAAACAAATCAAGACAAATAGTTCCAAAATATTAAAACCGTAGTTTTCAAGGATCAAAGTGCCAAAGAGACACTATCCAAATCCATGAATAATGAATTATTCTCCACACCTAACCACTAAGTCCCTTGATTTTATTTGTTAAGTCTTTATTCCTTGCTGTTCGAAGCCTAAAGATTATGAACATCCTGTGCTCGATTCCATATTCATGGAAGCCACAATGGTGTTATCAAGAAAAATAACTAAAAAAAAGTCATTAACCCCAGCTTTTGCACAAGCTAGACATATAATGTCAGATAATTTATGGTATTGGCGTATTGCATTTGAGTGTTTACATTTTAACCTCAATAATATTTGTTTATTAAATCTTTATTTCATCAAATTTTTAACTTAGTTATATCTAGTGAGTGTTATGATATTTTTGTAATGAAATAGATATTTTTAACAATAGGAGCGAAGAAAGTGTAGCAACTATATGTTTTTAGGTGAATATAATGGGTGTTTCGCTACCATCCAACATAAATATATCTGGATGGTGTAACCTGGAAAGCTAAATTTTAGATTACAATCACCCAATCTAAAATTATGGTTGATGCCTTCGCTCAAATATTTTGTATTTTTTCTCAGTTATATCACAATTTTCGGTATCCATCAAATTAGAGAACTCGCTGATTGCTTAGTCACTTTTTTCTTTAGAATCTAACATGGTTGAAGTCTTTGTTGTAATCGAATCAGAGAGTTTGTTTTATTATGTTCCTTTTAGCATTGGAGATTGCAGTTATATGCACCGAACATTTGAAGCTGCTTTGACAGTTCTACTAAAGAGTCCCTCAAGTGGCAGTTCCAAACATATTATTTAGGATATAATCTTAAAATCGCACATATTCTTAAATTTATATTTTGATGCTCAATGTATAATAATTAAGTAGAGATCTCTATTAAGTATTATGTTTAGGAAATAAGTGTTATCTTATTTGGCTTAATGACTTCCTGATTTAGTCTTGTCTTAAAATGTTGACATCATTAAGATAAAATATAGTCTAAAATAAAGAGTTGTAGCATTCTAAAATAATTTTAGCACTCTAAAATGTAAAGTTGGATCGACCAATATATGCGGCAATCATACAAGATGCAAATAAGATCATAAATCTGAGGAGTGTGGCCATTAGTAGTGTTTAAGTAGACAAAGTAAGGCAAGATTAAAATAAGTTAGCTGATGAACTTCCGCAATATGCTCGGTGAGTCAAAACTAAAAAAAATTGGCTACGAGGTGCTTAAGCAAGAAATTGGAAAGTCTACTGACCTTAGATGCATTTTGTCGAGCAGTTGCTGGGTACCATCCATGTCAATGACCACTACGGCTGCAAGTGTGGTAGCTACTGCATGGGAGGCTACACAGGGGCGCACGGGAGCTGCACAACACCGGAGCCGCTCACCTTATTGCTCACGCGGCTCCTTGCGCAACGCCGAGGCTCCTCCACAAGAAGAAATCTCTACATTTTTCTTGTAACAATTATCACACTCATGTAACTTACAACGATTTGTTGGAAGAAAAAAAAGAGGAACATGAGGCTCACACTTCAAAATCTGCTCAGAAGGATCCTGCATGCATTTAAGTTGCGGCGATCAGCATAGATGGAATGCCCCTAAGCAAATCGCCCCTGGTGCCACCAACGCAATCCTCCCAACATTTAGCCCGTGCTGCCCTCGCCGTCGTTCATCTCCATCCCATCGCCTCCTATTTGGCTCACTTGCGATTCGTCGGTCCCATCGACAGCAGGACACCTCGGCATCTCTGCTAGCGATGCCTCTCCCTCCACCTTCTGCTGGTCCGCATGCGGTGAAGATGCAGGCGACTAGAGGACGTAGATACAAAGAGGGAAGGAGAAGCAGAAAAGGGGCGAACTACCGGAGTGTGCTAAGCAACGGCGGCGGCACCGGCAGACGCGGATGGTGAGCGAATGGGGAAAAATTAAGAGAAGGGAAAATGGAAGTCAGGAACCGGATCGAGACTCGAACTGCGTCGCGAGAGGGTGTGGCAAGGGCATTTCTGCAAAAGTGACGGACATGCGGTTTTTTTGTAAAGTCGACGCTATTTATGAATTTTCTCTTCTTCGTGTTGAAATATTTTCGACTAAAGGGGTATGTTTGCAAAAACTACGAGCGCGTTTATGGTAGTCGAAGGACCTCACTGGACCGCGGGTTGATTTCGATAAAGTTGGAGGACTTTTTTTCAAAAATAGACGTGCCTGCCTACGGACGGTAGGATTAGTTCGGTCTGACTGCTACGAAATAGGGGCAACATGGCCTAGGTTGGAGGGGGTGACATGACCCTCGAATAGAGTCACGATGATATGTTCCCCGCAAATAAAAGGTGGGATGATATGTTTCCCTGCAAATAAAAGGTCTTAAAAAATAGCAAAAGTTTTCCTTGTAGTTTCCTATTGATTTTGCTTCAATTATTCCAAGCTGTTCTGTCTTTATTAGCAACATTGTATATGAACTCTGAATCACAAAACAGAAGAAGTGAAAATGTAAAACCAGAAGCAGAGGTGAGCTATCTCGGTGAAGCATTTAATGGCCCAATACATGTTAACCCAGCATTCTATGGATGCAAAGATGTGGCTCAGATCAGAGATTATCGTGTTACGGGGGATGCAAAGATGTGTCTCGATCACGTGGGAGATTCAGAAGAACAAAAACGAGAGAAATTAATCGTGAGCTGAGGCCACCTGCTTCTTCGTCGGGCGGTAGCGCGGCATGGCACGACCACGCCACGACGACCATCATCTCCGGCGACGGCGGACGTCGAGTGATCCGGCTGTGCGGCCATTCCCGTCAGGACGCACACGGCGGGCATCACCATCAACATTGTGGCCCAACAGCGGCGTGATGGTCCAAAGCGAACCCAAGCGTGGACTCTCGGGTCGTGCCGAACTGCCGACGCACGCGCACCCGAGTACCCGACTACCACTTTGTCTTGCATTTTTCGCTTCAGACGACGAGCCACTGTTTCTGGCCCATTGATGCGAGATGGGGATTTTCTGAAACGCTCGGCGTCACAAGGAATGCCACTCAATTGGAATCTGAGGAGCGCAAGAGTCCAAACGAAAGCGAACCCGTGACACTGGTTGACTGACCAAAGTAGCCTGTCGGCACAGCGTACTCCCCGGCTCCTCCCGCTCCACACGAACACGACGCACTCTGCAGCCATGGCGCCCGTGGAGAGGCCATCACCGGACGAGTCCGCGGAAGCGAGGGGCTACTGGCGGTGGCGCAAGGACGACTTCTTCCCGGAGCCGTCGTTCGCGAGCTGGGCCGCCTACCGTGCGGCGCTGGGGGCGACCCCGGCGCGCCTCCGCGACCGCTTCGCCGGCCGTTCCACCGACGCCGCCGAGCTCGGCGCGCTGCGCCGGCGCAGCGAGAACGAGATGCGCCGCTGCCTCACCTGGTGGGACCTCACCTGGTTCGGCTTCGGCTCCGTCATTGGCGCCGGCATCTTCGTGCTCACCGGCCAGGAGGCGCGCGACCACGCCGGCTCTGCCATCGTGCTCTCCTACGTCGCTTCCGGCCTCTCCGCCATGCTCTCCGTCTTCTGCTACACCGAGTTCGCCGTCGAGATCCCCGTGGCCGGCGGCTCCTTCGCCTACATCCGCGTCGAGCTCGGCGACGTCGCGGCCTTCGTCGCCGCCGCGAACCTCATCCTCGAGAGCATCATCGGCAAGGCGGCCGTCGCGCGCGCCTGGACGTCGTACCTGGCGTCGCTCATCAACAAGCCGGCGAGCGCGCTGCGGATCCACACGTCCCTCGCGGAGGGGTACAACGAGCTGGACCCCATCGCGGTGGCCGTGATCGCGGTCACCGCGGCCCTGGCCATGCTCAGCTCCAAGGGCACCTCCCGCGTCAACTGGGTCGCGTCCGCCGTCCACGTGCTCGTCATCGCGTTCGTCATCGTCGCCGGGTTCGTCCACGCGAAGCCGAGCAACCTGACCCCGTTCCTGCCGTACGGCGTGCCGGGCGTGTTCCGGGCGGCGGCGATCGTGTACTTCGCGTACGGCGGGTTCGACAACATCGCCACCATGGCGGAGGAGACCAGGAACCCGTCCCGGGACATCCCGCTGGGCCTGCTGGGCTCCATGTCCGCGATCACGACCATCTACTGCGTGATGGCGCTGGCACTGAGCATGATGCAGCCGTACACGGCGATCGACCGGAGCGCGGCGTACTCGGCCGCGTTCGGCAGCGTGGGGATGCGCTGGGCGCAGTACGTGGTGGCGCTGGGCGCGCTCAAGGGGATGACCACCGTCCTCCTCGTGGGGGTGCTGGGGAAGGCGCGGTACACGACGCACATCGCGCGGAGCCACATCATCCCGCCCGTGTTCGCGCTCGTGCACCCCAGGACCGGCACCCCCGTGCACGCCACCGCGCTCGTCGCCGCCGCCAGCGCCGGCGTCGCCTTCTTTTCCAGCCTCAAGGTGCTCTCCAGCCTGCTCTCCGCCAGCACGCTCTTCATCTTCGTGATGATGGCCACCGCGCTCCTGGTGCGGAGGTACTACGTGCGCGGCGTGACGACCCGGACGCACGCGCTGCGGCTCGCGGCGTCGCTGCTGCTCATCATCGGCTCGTCGGTCGGCATCGCGGTGTGCTGGGGCACGTCGTCTCCCGGGAGGTGGCAGGGCTACGTCGTGCTGGTGCCGGCGTGGGCGGCCGGCACGCTCGGCATCCAGCTTCTGGTGCCGATGGCTCGGACGCCCAAGGTGTGGGGCGTGCCGCTGGTTCCGTGGCTGCCGTCCCTCTCCATCGCTACGAACGTCTTCCTCATGGGCTCGCTAGGCAAGGAAGCCTTCGTCCGCTTCGGCATCTGCACCGCCGTCATGCTGGTCTACTACGTGCTCGTCGGCCTGCACGCCACCTACGACGTCGCGCATGGCGCGTGCGCCGGGGAGGAGGACGATATGGTGGCCGCAGCAGATGTGCACAAGGCTGGTGCACGAAGTGAGAATATAAATATGCTATGAATAAGGATGATGTGTATCTTTTTTTCGGAGTAACAAAGGTTGTATCAAATTATATATAAGCATAGTACAAAAATGGGAATGAACAGTTCCCACCGGAAAATCAATGACTCGTCCATCCACTCTGGAGGGTGTTATTCTGTACACCAAAAATATCTCAAGACGTGTGAGGCTTCATTGTCTCTATCTGTATTTCAAACGGCTATGATTTTTTTTAAAAAAAAATGCCAGATACATTGTATACTAGCCAATTAGACATAAAGTTGGATATGTCGTGCCTTTATGACTAACTTTTTCATAGCATCTATTGTTTTAACCTTTTCAAGTCCACCTATGTGGTCACGACGTGGACTAATGACTACCACTCATTCAAATTTTAAAATAAGATCGTTGCACATGCTAAATATTCTCTCATGTACAACAAAAAAAAAACCTAAAAACAAACCGTGCGCACAATAAATTTATTTTTGTCTCGTATTTTTCTTCCTAATAATATATGTAGCACTGAGGTTCAAAAATACATGTACCACCTAAAATATGTCTCATCTTTTAACATCATTGCAAATTTCATTATTTGCAAAAAAAAACTCCCAATGTTTGCACAATACATGTCTTGTACATGCATCCACAACAATTAAACAGCTTATAATCTGTTCTTTTACATAAGCACGCTCTTGAATATTACATTCAACAAATGTACACTTTATATACACATTTTGTTCATGTAAAAAATTAAATTAAGGGAGTATGTACACTTTATGTTACATTAAACTCAACGTGATTAAACAAAAAAAATGAAATGGTAGACTAAATTTAAATTGATGCTTGGTTTGTGGGAAAAAAAATCTAAGTTTGTGCATGCATCTCTACATTATTTTAAAAATCAAGTTGCATCTCATTTCTAGTCTGACATACAAGCTTTGCGCTACTTCATAATCACTAGGAAGTAATTTATACCTTAAAGAAGTCATATATAAAGAAATGCAATTAGAGTCTGTGAGGTGAAGGCTGTATATTAGGGTCGTGGATGCCATGAGAAACAGTGGAGCTGCGGTTGATATTAGCTTGTTTCTATGGAACATCAAGTTAAAATGCATGACTTTTTAAAGTTTCTGATTCATCTCTTCTGGCTCATTTTCCCAGCAGGATCTTCTAAAAGCAACCCCACATGAGGTTTATCATAGCACAAATATATCCAAGGATTGAGAAATATGTGCCAATAATTTCAGTTCAGGATCCAATAATGATTGAAATAAATTGGATGAAAAGTTCATAATTGCATTGGATGGTAGGTACAAGTGTAATTGAATTTCAATTTAATGGTTCTACTTCTGCAAGAATAATTATTTCTCGAATCGATATGCACCATGGAAATCCGATTATAGTACACTACCGCAGAAAATGTTTGGAGGGCAGGTAAAACAATATTTACAGGGGCAGACACGATACACCTCCCTGCTTTTTGCAACTAGAAATGCTGTTTGTAGGGGCGGGTAACACGCTGGAAAACCATTTTCAGGGGCGGGTCACACCCTCACCCGCCCCCTGGAAATCCATTTTCAGGGGCGGGTTTGCTCATGACCCACCCCTGTAAATGGTTTTTGCAGGGGTGGTTTAGGGCGTTACCCGCCTCTGAAAATGGATTTCCAGAGGCGGGTGAGGGTGTGACTTGCCCTTTGAACGGGGTTTCCCACCAAAAAATTGGTTGACTTGTATTTAAATTTTCCTAATCTGATTCCTGCTATTTTTTAAAATTTTATTTCCCGCCAATTTTGACCTATCAAGCTAGTGCGCGATCCAATGTCATAGTGACCAACATGAAATAAGTTTCATAAATACAAATAATTACACATACAAAATAAAATTATTTCGAAGTATACCATTACAGTGCATCATTGTAGTACACCATCAAAGTGCACATAGAATACATATTTGTGTCCTATTACCCTGATGAACGCTACTGGATCGGCACAGAGGTGCTGAGCGTCCCACTGACGAAGACCTTCGTATTTTCTTTCCAGTTGCCAATTTATATTCAGGGTGAACAAAATACCCCATTACATGGATCACTTCATGCAAAATGAAACGGCATAAATCGATGACTACATTGAGAAGTTGTTGCTCGTGGAGTTGGTTGTCGTGTTTTCTTGTTTGAATCTGCAGTTCAAAAATCCACGAAAAAATTAAGCCAAGTGTTAGATACACGCAAAAATAATTTCCACATATGAATCTATCCCTAACAAAGGTTAGTCCCTTGCACGTTCAGGATCAGTTGTGTATCTCCTGAGCTCCCTCATGTGCTCGCACATGTAGTACCCATAGTACATGGAACCTGCAGGTTGCTTGTGGCACGGGAAGTGTGTGCGCAAAGTCATTTCTGTTGTTCTCTTGGGGGGATGAATTCCTCCTTTGGAAATATAGTGCCTATAAGCCCTATTTTAAGAAGAAAGAAATGAGAAGTTAGTTTATATATGTAGTTTTTTGGAAGATCTAGCATGATGTAATGTAGAAGATAAGAATTTTGCTAACATGTTGAGGATGGATATGAATTCTTTGTATCTACGCGGCTCAAAATCATCGGAGTCCAATATGAGCATTTTTTCACGCTTTGGCTGTAGCATAAAAGCAATTCAGTGATTTGAACAAAAATATTATATATGATTTCTTAGGCATTTATTCGAAGCAAGTGCATATTATAACAAATGATTAAAACTACACTTACTGGAAGTGGTATGGTGGCCATATGACATCCTTTTCTTAGCATTTTTGCATTTGAAGCAATATGTGGACCCCAACCCTCTTTATGATCTCTTTGTGTTCGTGTATTCATTTTTCTTGTTTTTCCTTGCGTGCTTTACACTTGCTTAGCTCATCATGGCTGTCCTTCCACCACATTGGCCCGTGATGCCTAGACTCACAAATAGCTTGAGGGTCAAGAAACACGATTACATTGGCCCGTGATGCCTAGACTCGCAAATAGCTTGAGGGTCAAGAAACACGATCTTGTGATTTATAGGGTCGGCTTGTCTTTGTTGCATCCTGTATAATAAAAAGCATCACAATTAATTTGATATGCTTATATAATACCGTAGGCCATAGCATATAAGATATTAGTTTCGATACGACACTTACATGCATCAGAGTCTAACCATTTCTATGCTTAGTTCTTCGAGGTGAAACATGTTTTGGATGTCAAATTCGAACATGATATTGATGATGCCTTTAGGATCTTTTGGTCCGAATATATCTAGGTCGTACTGAGCCCACAATCTTGTGAGCCCAAGTCTACATGCCTTCGTGTACCAACTATGCATCAATTGCATGTCACTTGGAACCCCCGCAATCATAGCGTCAAGTAGAAATGGTTTACCATACTCTAAATTTATCAGACAATCTGGTAAGTCTTGTATGTCATCGACCCCAACAACCAGATGGTGCTCCGAGTCAGTGCAAGGCAGAAAAGCCTGGTCGTCTGATGGCACTAGAATTTGAATCATACTTTGACTTGGCCTTTGACTTAGCCTTTGACCCCTGCTTCTTGTTTGCGGCGTGCCATATATCTGCAATCTCTGACCCTTCCCTCCCGCAAGGCCGTATCACTCTCGGCACCAAAAACTGTGGCGACTGTTGTTGTTGTTGTTATGGTGCTGGCGGAGCTGGTTTCGTGTGCTCTCGTGTTGGTGATGACAGAGCCTGTGGTGATGCTGAAGCCGGTGGTGGTGATTGTGGAGCTGGTGGCGTATGCTCTCGTGGTGGTGATGCCGGAGCCTGTGGTGATGCTGGAGCCGGTGGCATATGCTCTCGTGGTGATGATGCCAAAGCCTGTGGTGATGCTGGAGCCAGTGGTGTTGATTGCGGAGCCGGTGGAGTATGGTCTTGTGGTGGTGATGCTGGAGCTTCTAGTGTATGCTCTGGTGCTGCCCCCTCTTGTCGTACCGCCAATGATGAGAGATGCTCAATTAAGACTTGTGCTAGCATGTTACGATCCGGAGATGCCAAAGGCTGTGGACCAAGCAGTACGACATCTTGTTTATGCCATAGGATGGTTGAGCCAGGGCATTCTCCAAGGCAATGCTTCCCATCTGCAGTGGGGATGTCTATCTCTGATCCTCATAGCTTGATTTGAGGAGATGTTGCACTTGTACGCATGCATATAGGGGCAGGATCGGATTTCCCTCAAATGAACCCCCAACTGGATCCACCTAGGCCTTGGCTACTTCCTTCATCTTCCCAGCTCTACCAACCGAATAGAGCAACAAGCAGGGGGTACTCAAGAATATACAATCTACCGGGTATGGTTGTGCTGTGGTAGATGCAACACTGCTCTGAGCACATGCCGTATTTGCTTGGGCCAATACCAGAGGGGGCATTGTCACCATCTGTTGTTGCCCCACCTCTTGCGATGGATTAATCCATAATAGCCTGGACTACTGCTGCTCCGCTACTTGTGCTAGGAAAAATTTCTTAAACTTAGCTTCCAGTGCTTTCTCTGCCGCTTCTTTCATTTCTTCCTTGTAGCAATCATGCCTCCTGTAGCTAGCCTGGTCCTCCTGGAACCCATCCCTCATGGTCAACTTAGAGAACATGCCTCTGACTTAGCCTCCATGCTCTTTGGACCCAATGGCTGTACTAAGCATATCCTTGTCCCTCTTGGCTTTGAACTTTCCTTGCTTCTGAAGCTCGGTAAGTTGGTACATTTTTTGTATCGCCACTTCGATCTCGGGTTGGTCAAATGTAGACTTGCCATCCACTATCTTAGGCTTCCTTGCTTGAAGCTAGAAATAGCCACCTTCGTCAAAGCCTTCAAAAGGGTCAGGTTGCCCAGCGGCTATTGCAGCCTCTCTTTCACGCCGCCACTGATCGACTTTCCTTTGGTATCCACCCAAGCCAAGACGGACTTTATGTATGTTGCTCTGTGCTTGATCTCTATTTCTCTAGCTTAGGGCTAGAGCTTCCTCAGAGGTCTTTTGCCGAACAAACTCTTCCCATTATGCTAGCGTGATGTCCCGTAATCTGCAAATGACGTTCAGCCCTTCTGGACATACTTGGTATTCATATCACTCTTCCACCTGCGGAAACTTTCACCCAGCATCTTCATACCATAATGCTTTACTTTATCTTTAGTTCCTCTTGACAAAATAAAAGTTTTACTCAATAGGTGCCACATCGCTTCCTTCTTCTCCTCAGGAACCGTTAGCCAATCGAGGTTTGTTGGATCCAAAACCATTTTTGTTCTGATTATAGAACCGATTATGTTTTGAAACTTTGTAGACACCTTAGGAGGCTCTATGGACTCGCCTGCTGCGCTAACTGCATTGACCGTCCATTGGCCTTCAAGGTATTGGTTTCTTCCATGCTGACCCCTTTTCCTTTTGTTTTGGCTGCCAAAGGTTGTAGTTTGAGGTTCTGGACCGGAGCTATCATTGTCTTCAAATTCTTCCACTGTTGGGCTTGGAGGTAGGCATCGGTGTTTACTCCTTCCTGTTGGAGACTCCTACATGGATCATACGATTCGACGAGTCATTACGCGTAGTCTATGAAAATATGTAGTAAATGCTCGGTTGTAAGTAATCACGTAGTCATTACCTGACTTGGTTTCGGAACGTAATCCGGATCAAACTCCAACCTTGAACGGCTTTCTCTAGGAGGAAACATATGTGGATCTATCGGATCGTGCCACTGCCCTCCTACCCATGCTCCTTGTCCTACCTGGGGCCCTTGGTCA
Source organism: Panicum hallii (assembly GCF_002211085.1). Taxonomy (NCBI): domain Eukaryota; kingdom Viridiplantae; phylum Streptophyta; class Magnoliopsida; order Poales; family Poaceae; genus Panicum; species Panicum hallii. The sequence goes on from NC_038050.1 coordinate 53,162,419, forward strand.
TCCCCAGATTCTACTCCGATGTCGCCCTCATCGTCAAACTCCATCTAGGATGCAATTTGCTCCATTTCATCATCTAGCAATGCTGCATGCACCCTTTGTGGGGAAGATGACGATGAATGATCCATTTATGACTTCCACATTAGAGAGCCGAAGAAGATATATTTGAATATATATTGGAATAGAAACCTAAATGAATGCACAAACATCATTAGAGTGTCAAAATTTTTTAATAAAACTATGGTATTTTCAAATTTTCACATTAAAATAAAAAAAAGAACTAACAATAGACAGACCCCGTACTTTCTTATAAGAAGGACTCTACAATATGCACATCTTTGAAATGACATCTTTGAAATGGAAAAAAGAACTAACTAATTCAAACAATATGGAATACACTTCTCATTAGATTCAGAGTACATGTACATTTCACAATGGCAATAAATTCACTAGAATTACAACAAAAATATACTCACAATGAATATTCTATTGGGTTCAGAGTACATGTACATTTCAATAAAATTATAAAGTCAAACATTCAATAAAATTACTGAATAACTCTTAACTAAATCGCAAATTACTAAATAACATTACTGAATCATAGATACAAACTAATTATAGAACAAATTACTAAATTGACAATATTGAATAATACATTACCGAATAATACATTACTGAACAAATCAATGAACAAATCCAAATTCAAATTTGACATTCACATTCACATTCACCTTTTACAGATCCACTTGATAACACATATTTGCACTTGATTTCCCGTTTCTATGTTACAATGGATTTAAAAAATAACTACAATGAAATAAAAGACAATCCTATTCCATTTCGCATTTTCCATTCAAATGTGAAAAAAGGAAAAAAAAGAAAGACAAGAACCTACCATGGGGGAGTGCCGGGGAGGGAAGGAGGGCTAGCGTGGGCTCCGCACATAGATCCGCGTCGGGGAGGGCCTCGGGGAGAAGGTCGCGTGGGAAGGCCGGCGGGTCGAGGAGGAAGGCTGCCGCGGGGAGAAGGGCCAGTGCAAGGAGAGAGGAGTGTGCGGCGGTGGAGAGGAGGCTGGTGCGGCGCGGGTCGAGGAGGCGCGCGGCTGCGGCGGCGTAGCACGACGCAGGTATAGGAGGATGCGTGCAGCATGGCTCAAGGAGGCGCACAGCGGCTGCGGCGCGAGGAGGAGGAGGAGGAGGCGCCGCCGGGGAGAATCGCGGCCGCTGGATCCGCACGGGATGAGCACCGCGAAGGAGGAGGTTGCCGTGTGGGCAGAGGGCCAGCAGGGAGGATCGTTGCTGGGGAGGAGGGCCACCGAAGAGATCTGGGGAAGGGGATGGCAGTGGTGGCTTGAAATTTTGGTAGCCTAACGGCGTCGTGAGCACGAACCGAAAAAATTGCTAAGTCCCGAGCGGCGGTTTGTATATATAGGAGGCCATTTGTAGGGGCAGGTGACGCCTCCAACCGCCCTTACAAATCGGTTTTTGTGGGCGAGTTACGCCACGACCGTCCCTAGAAATCGATTTTTAGGTGCGGCTGGGGTTGTCACACGCCCCTACAAATATTTTTCAAAAAATCCTGAAATTTGGTTTAAATCAGAAAAATAGCAACACAAATTCAAAAAAGGTGAAACTTTAACCTAAGATTATTGTGACCTATAGAATAAGAAAAAAATTATGACAAGCATATTTTAGTATATATATTATAGTTACTAGCGTGCAAACCACAATATATATCACTCCCACTTTAGTATCTCATACAACGGAAGCCATACTTTGAGATTTGCACACCCTTACACATTATATATACTGAAATATGCTTGGCATATTTGTTTCTAGTTCTATAGGTCACCATCATCTTAGGGTTAAAGTTTCACCTTTTTTTGATGTGTTTTGCTATTTTTTAGAACTAATTGAATTTTCTGAATTAACTTGAAAATTATTTGTAGGGGCGGGTGAGGCTCCCACCCACCCTTACAGATCAATTTGTAGGGGCGGGTTAGGCTCCATCCGGCCCCTGCAAATTATTTTCAAATCTATTCTGCAAAATCAATTAATTTCACAAAAATAGCAAAGCACATTAAAAAATTGAAAATTTTACGCTAATTATATTGTCACCTGTATAACTATGACAACCATGTTTCAATGTATATAATGGTTATGAGTATTGAAATAACAATGTAGGGTTCTCCCATACTTACTATCTTATACAATTCAAGCCATACCTTATGGCTTACACACTCTTAAGCATTATATACACTGAAATATACTTGATATATTTTTTCTAGTGCTATAGATCACCATAATATTAGGGTTAAAGTTTCACCTTTTTTGGATTGTTTGCTATTTTCTTGAGTTAATTGAATTTTTTGAATTAACTTCAAAACCATTTGTAGGGGCGGTGGGGGCATCACCCGCCTCCGCAAATGATTTTTAAATTTATTCTGCAAAATCAATTAATTCCAAAAAAATAGCAAAACACACCAAAAAAATTGAAAATTTTACCCTAAGGATATTGTCATCTATAGAACTAGAAAAAAAATATGACAACCATATTTTAGTGTATATAATGATTAAGAGTGTTGAAACAACAATATTTTTTCTTTTTTAGCTCCGAAAATTCGTTAGTATGTGCTATAGTGTGTATTAGTGTGTGCGAGTGTGATAAGTACTTAAAAAATTAATTCTTCTTCTCGCTTCTATGCATCTACGGAATTCATCACTACATCTCGTATATATAATTCATTCAAAATACATGGATGCACGAGACATTAGAGAAATTATATGAAATCAAAATAAATTTACTAACTATATATTTAAGCGGTAATAATTCTTGATTCTCCATCCTTGCGTGCCCATGGCTTGGCATCTTTTCTTATGCTTGTTTCTATAATTCTTATTTTCTGTGGTAGGTCCTTGAAGAGCTTCATTTTATTGTACTGGTCATATTCTTCCACATCATCGATATCATCAACTCTGATGATATCTTGTTTTCCAGGGATGATAGCGTGCTTTGACTTTTTTGCAGGATCAGCTATGTACAGTACCTATGCGACCTGTGAAGCAAGTACGCATGGATTGTCTTTCTAACTAATGAGGTCAACAATCGTGAGCCCGTAGCCGTCCACCTCAACACCTCTTGGGTGTTTGACCTAGAAAAACTGAAACACCAGAATTTGTATATTCGAACCATAATGCACTTCCCATATATCATCTATGATGCCATAGTATATGGTACTTTGGCCTGTTCTCTCGTCTAAAGCCTCAATGCGAACACCACAGTTCTGAGACATGTTCTTCTTATCCTTTGTGGCAGTATAAAATAGATATCCATTAATATCATACCCTTGCCATAATATAACCTGGCTAGATGGGCCAGCTGTCAATCTTTTGATCATTTGTTCTTCCACGATCTCCCCAACTGGAAGATCTAGATTCTTCAACCATGCAATCCATCCACACTTGTTCTCTCTCATGATCCAATCATCTGAGCGGTCATTACTTTCTGCACAAGTCATGCTCAAGTGTTCGATGACTAAAGGTGTCATTATCGTGAGATGCTGCAAGATGCTATAATGTGCTTGTTGCACACCTTTGAAATTCTTGTCGATAAAAGTTTTCCTCCCAACTGTGCCAATCCCTTCCAACCTAGGCAACCTAGGCAACACTCGATGATTTCCTCAATACTGTATCCCTCTATCATGGACCCCTTAGGTTATGGAAGATTCAGTACGTACCGGTTTAGAATGGATATGAAACGCTCATACGTCCACATTTCATGTAGGCAAAGTGGACCAAGTGCACATATCTGGTCGACCATGTGAATTAGGTGCTCCGTTCTATCAAAATATCCCGGAGGGAAGCACATCTCGAGTTGCGCCATAGTCTCCCTAATAAATTCTTGGAGATCCTACAATTCATCTTCATCAATCACCTTTTGATAAATCTTGTTGAAAAAGTAAGACAACCAAGTGATTACCATCTTCACGTATACTGACTTGATCGCTCTGATTCCAATAGGGAGGAACACCGTCAGCAATATATGACAATCGTGATAGTTGTAGCCGCATAGCAAGAGGTCTTTCATCGAGATCAGTTCCCTTATGTTGGATGAGAAACGACTTGGGACTCTGATCCCCTGCAAGCTCTCGCACATTGCCTTCTTCTCGTCATGTGTCAAGTTGTAGTTAGCCGGGAGAAGTTCATATCTTCCATTCCCTTTATCCATAGGGTGAAGATTTTCTCTTATCTTCATAGCTACCAGGTCTTGACGTGACTTCAAGGTATCCTTTGTCTTTGTTGATGTCTCCAAAACGAGCCTAATTGTGTTACCAAACACATTCTTCTTCAGGTGCATACCATCAATTGCATGGTGAATCTCAAGATCTGTCCAATATGGCAAGTACTTATAGAAGATGGACTATTTATTGAATGGTACACCTTCGATAGGTGCCTTATCTCTGTTTCTTTTCTTCCCATCTTTTGTCATCTTCCCATAGGTGATCTGGATGGTCCTGACCATTTCGAAAACATAGTGCCCATCTCATTTTACTGGTGCAGAATGTAACTCAAGCCTGCCATCAAGTAAGTTGTAGAACATCTTACTTTGGTACCGATGTCCTTCCACCAAGAAGTGCCTACAACCAAGTTAAACTACCTTTCTAGAGCCTTCCAGGAAAGATGATATGGTGTCATCCACGCAGACCATGCATCCTATCCTGCCTTTGATATGTTCCGAAAGGACAAATAGAGCCTGGTAACCATGGATGGTGATGAAGATAATAGCTCTTAGATTAAAGGTCTGCCGTGCAAAACCATCAACGATATTGATAACCTCTTTCCATAGAGTTTCCATCTCTTGCATCAGAGGCTCAAGGAAAACATCTATATCGATGCCAGGATGCTTTGGTCCTTGTATAAGGATGGATAGCAGAAGATACTTTCTCTTTTGGCACAACCATGTAGGTAGGTTGTACATCGTTAAGATCACTGGCCATGTGCTGCGAGTGCTAGTCCTTTCACAAAATGGATTCATTCCATCCGTACTCAACGCAAAATGAACATTCCTCGGGTCCTTTTCAAATTCCAGATAATACTGCGCATCGAACTTCTTCAACTGGCAAGCATCAGCTGGATGTCGAAGCTTTCCGTTGCCCTTCTTGCGCTTATCTGAATCCCACCAGCGCATCAATTCAGCATCCTTTGGGTTGGAGAAGAAACGCCTCAGGCGATCGGCAACTAGGAGGTACCACATAGGAATTCTGCTCTGCTTCTCACAGATGCATAAAGTAGTGTCTGCTAGTTCAACAGAGGCAACACTATTCGTTGCACCCTTCCTCTTCCTTTTTTCCCCATCTCCTGGACCTTGATCTTCACCACCACAATAACCAGCATTATTTTTGTATTGACCTGCAGAACATACAAGACATTTGTCCAAGTCTTTGAAAGTATCCCCACAATGCAAAATACAATGATTTGGGCGTGCATGAATTCTTTCCACACCCATCATGAATGGACAGACATGCTTCTTTGGTCGATATGTGTTGGCAAGTGCTTCCAAGATAAGATACGCAGGAGATCATTGAAACTACCATCTGATCAGCTGTGCTTAGCCTTTAGGATCAACATCTCAAGTATGAAACAGAGAACGGTCCAGTATTTCGGACATCCTTTAGATCGCTCATATATATTTTCTTCTGCTGATTTTTTCACCATCTTGAAGTTTGTCAACCCCTTAGCACTACCAACCAATAGTTCTGCTTTGGTGTGATGCAACAACTAGCTCAGAAAATCACTGTCATCAAGTTTAGCGTCACTACTATCATCACTACCACCATCGATGGCCCCCCGTCGACACCATCACCATAGCATCCACCAACATCTTCATCATCGCTGCCATCATCATCAAAACCATCATAAGCATCAAACAATCTATTAAACTTGACGTCCTATATGATATCATCGAGCGGATTCTCCATCGGAGGGGGTGCTTTCTCGCCATGATACGTCCAGAGTGTGTAATTCTCAACAAAACCACCCACCAACACATACGATCTGATTATAGCTATATCATTGAATACTCTCATATTCTTGCATGTTTTGTATGGGCAGGGTATCCTTTGTGTTTTCTTATTTCTTGCGTGGTTTTTCGCAGCTTAAATTAATTTAAATGGCTTAAAACACTCTTCAATAATTTTTAAAATATAAATAAGATCTTTAATAATTTGGAAAAAGTCAATTTAATATGAAAAAATAAAAAAAATCAAGACCCAACCTATTATTGAACAACTAAATTTTGTGGAAAAAATATCATGCATTTGTGTAAATATAGAAAACAAACAAAACTTCTTCTCTCTCCTCCATGGATCTAGAAATTTGTTTACTAATAAATGAGGCTAAAACATAAATATTGGGTCCAAATAATTATATAATCTTGTTCTTCTAACAAAATAACCTAACTTCATCCAAAAATTTGAGGCAAATGGAGCCCGAATTGGCAAATCCACACCATGGAGATCTAGATCTAGCTAGAGGCAAGAGAGCTCCATTTGAGCCTTAGAACTATCTAAAAAGCTTAGAAAAGATATGAGATTAGCATCAACTTACCTCCTAAAGCCCCCAACTTGAAGGAAATCAAGTTTAAAACCTCCCTTCCCCTTTTTTCTTTTTTTAATTTTTGGACAGCACCTCCTCGAGTAAGCAATGGGCTGTCGGAAGGAGCAAGCCACTGCCCAGATTTTTATGCGTATTTTTAGGGGCGGGCGATGGCGCCATCCGCTCCTTGAAATATATTTTTAGGGGCCGGTGCGCCATCACTCGTCCTTGGAAATGACCCTAAGTTTTAAGGGCGGGTGACGCCATCACCCGCCCCCTGTAAATCTCATCTTTAGGGGTGATATTTTCAGAGGCGGGTGATGGCGGCACCCGCACTGAAAGATGCATTTCGAGGGGCGGGTGTGCTGCTACAGTAATTACGCTCTTTTTGTAGGAACGGGTTACATTTTGATCCGCCCCAGGAAAAAAATGGAACGTTGCTGCAAATTGTTTTTGTAGTAGTGGTAGTTGACACGAAAATGAATAATGTGGTTTATTTCAGTAGATACAACTATACACAACCAAGTAATTATATATAAAGGGGAAATCATCAGGTACAACATATATGGTCCTGACTTTGCAACACGGTAGCAAGCTTGGGTATGTACATTAGTACATATGCGACAAAGTGTTCTTCCGCCGCTCAATAATCGACGGATCGTAGTGTGTGGATGTAAGCAACAACTAGTCGTCGGCGTTGGCCCAGGCCATGCACTCGTCACGCATCTGCCCCAGCGTCTTCGCCCCGCTGCAGCTCTCCTCGCCGCTGCTGCCATGCTGCTGGGCACTATCGGTACCAGTGACAGCAGCCGCAGGTTGGGTCTGCTGCTGTGCTGCCGCGGCTCCATTGCCGGCTTGATGCTGATGAGGTCCCGGCGGCGGCGGCGATGGAGCAGCGGCGCCCGTGAGCTGCTGGACGACCGCGCGGAACTGGGCGGGGTGGACGACGTACACCGACGTGTCCGCGGGGTCCCGGCGCCTCCAGTGCGGCCTCGCCGCCGGCCTGCCGCTGCACGCTGCGTCGGTGGCCTGCTTCTTCTTCTTGCTGCTGCTACTGCTCTCCATTAACTAACTACCAGTAGCGTACTGGGGGACCTTAACTACTCGATCGGGGGAGGGCAGCTGCTGGTTAATCGGAGCTTGCTTATGCGGTCGACTGGGGTGGCTGAATGTATGTGGAAGATCAGAGCCTGACGATTGAGTGGCGAGAGGAATTCGATCCGAGGAAACCATGCGCCATGCGCGCGGCTATTTATAGTTAAGCAACGACGACGACGAGGAGGAGGACCCAACAAGGCAACGAAAGCATCTGCAGCACTAGTGGTGACATCAGCATGGCCGTCACTGCTATAGCCCGAGTGGCGAATTAATAAGATTCACTGCCAGCATTGGAAGTCTAGAACCGAATAGTCCAGGGCATCACTAGAAAGAGGGAGCAGCAGGGGAGTCAAACGAGAAAGCGCGGGTGGTCAAATAAATAATCCTCCGGGAGCTCCCACCCACGAGCCCAGAACCGGGCCAGGTACTCCGACGCCGATCACCGAAGGGATGACGAATCGGTAACGCCCGCATGGACAGTTGGACGTCAGCTGGTTGAGTGCGAGTGCATGATACATTGTGGCGCTAAATATGTTGCCCACGCACGCACACCGTGTGTGCACAACAAATCTATCCTTAACGAGAAAAGTAAGAGGTCGTTCCATCATGACTGTTGCCGAGGCTCCATCATGACTGCGCCGAGGGAACAAAACGCCCCCGCGTCGTCTCATTTCGGAGGCGACATAGGCGGCGCTCCACCCTCCACCCTCCGCCCTCCTCCCCTACCGGCCTCCTCTCCCCCTTGTCCCGCCAGAGCAGGACACCAGAAGTCCGTGTGCCTGCTAGGAAGGCAGCGGCGGGACATCTCCCGTCAGCTCGGGGCACAACCACCCCTGGGCAACTTCGCGCTGGCGCCGAGCATGGCAGCGGCGGCGGTGGCCTGGGGCGGCAGTTCGGCATCCCGAGGACCGGATCCGACGCCCCCGGGGCCAAATCTACGCACCTATCTACGCGGTGCTTGCAAGGCAAGATCTGGCCGTGGCTGTGGCGTAGCACCTGATCACGTTGGCATCTCGGTGGGGCCTGGCCATGGTGGCGGCACAGCAAGGCCTGGCCGCGGTGGAGGTGCGGCGGTTTGCGGTGCTGGTTTCACTGTGTGTGGTGCTTCGACTGCGGGCGGTGGCCGCAGGAGGTGGTGCGAGGCGAAGACTGGTGGTGGCGCATGGAGGATGGCAGCACGTGGAGCTGCAGTGCTGTGGTGCGGATGGGATGCTCCTGGCGAAAGTTTTTGCCCGCATTCTTGCTGGTGGCAATGGCAGCGGCACCCTAGGGCTCGTTCTCCCCGTTGGGGCATCATCTTGGAGCTCCATCCTCCGCGGCTCAAGGTTCTCTGGGTGAAAACCCGGTCCAGTTCTCTGGACGAGCAAGACGGCGCCACTAGCATTGTCCCCTCGTTGGAGGCATCGTCTCTTGATACACAACTTGGCTTTGGTATTGCTAGTGACGACGGTGCAAGGGGGGTCTCTTTCGGTGGCAGTGCAAGGCGGCATGGTGCAGGTTGGCGAGCTTCATGGGGTTGCTAAGATTGCGTGGTGGCGCTCGCAACTCTGGTGGTGGCCAGAGGTTGTCACACTTTGTCGGTGTGGCCGCTGGCAGCGGACTGCGGCGGCTAGCATTGCTTGGCAACCGTCAGTGCAGCGCGGGACATCGTCGGGAGACGGCGCTTGCGACTTCGGTAGTGTGGGACGACTTGGCTTGCAACGGGCTGCGGCTTGTGGTTCAGCTCCACTAGGCTACACCGGTGTGGTACATCGTCGGAAGACAGCGCAAGTGACTACCTTAGTTTGCTGGCACGGCAGTAGAAGCCTTATGCCCAGGTGGAGTAATGAGGCGATGTCGACCTTCAGTGGTGGCTTGGCATTTTGATGAAGGCTCTAGAAAGCGGGGCATTACTGCCCTCCATCCTGATGGCAACTTCTGAAACAGATTTGTGGATGGAGTGCTGTGGCGAATGTGGCGAGGCCCCCACGTGTGGTGTTTATTTGACGCGACGAGAAAGAAGCAAGCAATATGATATTTTCTGTGTCTTCCATTGGTAGCACTATGGAAGAATGAAGTATTTGCATCTCCCTCAAGTAACCACAGTTCTCCAGCTCCATATAATCCAACAATTGGGCTCTATTCTCCTGAAGAGAAGACACTTGAACTTCGTCATGTGCTATTGAGCCTTTTGAACCTAAGTGCAGACATAAAGTCTTAGCCAATGTTTTTAGACTATTAGGCAAGAACTACTACATGATATAAAACTGTTAGATGCTCAAGCTGAAGATGGGGGGTTAACAGAAGAAGAGTGGGCTACTAGATACAACCTAGAAGAGCAATTGGAGGGCATATACCAATTTGAGGAGCTTATTTAGAGCAAGGTGGAGTCCAACGGCGGGAGAGGTAAGGCCGCCGCGTGTTTGTGCTTTCGTGGTGGTGACTGCGAGGCAATCTGCGAGAGGTCCAGATCTGGTGTTTTTTACCCGTTCAGGTGGAGTGATGTGGTGCTACAGCGGCACTTCGGCGATGGGTCCTGCATGGCGGTGGCTTTCTCGGTGCGGTGCGGTCTGCTTTTCTCTAGGGTCCCTGTTGACGCGGAGTCTCGGCGGGAGGTTTCGGTGGCGGCTTTGAGAGTGTGAATGCTTGTGGGTGCCGCGTTCAGACTTCGATCCCGTTGGTGTTGCCGAGTGAAGTGGAGTGGTATTGTCATGTGAAGTGGTGCGACCGCGTTGATGCCCAAATCCAACCGGCCGGTATTGTTTCTTTTTTGTATTGTTTGTCCCGTCCGGATTTATTCTTCTTTTTAATATAATCGGCGGCTCTTCTGTATGGTTCGTTTCAAATAACTATCGCCGAGAGGGGGTGATTTACACTAAAGGCTTATTGTTACAGCAGCATGATCCCCTCCTCCCCTTCTCCGGTGATGAGGACAGCACGAGGACATTACTAGCGCTGGTCACTGGAGAAGGGGGTGTGCCGCTAGCTCTGTGAATGGCAACTCTGCCATGGTTCCGGGGCTGAGCGGCAGGTCGTTGGAGGAGCACCACGCCACGTAAGCCTCCTGCATCGATTCCCGAGTGGCGCCGACGAGGCATCCTGCAGCTGCATCACTAGTTGCTGGATCACGGCCGCCATCAATAGCAGCAGCATCGGCTGCGGCTGGTGGCTGCAGGAGGCTACTGGCTGTTGCTGAGGTTGGCATCGAGGCCGCGGCGTCGTCGGGATCGGGCGGCAGCGTCGTCACGGTGCCGCAGCAGGTGCGTCTCTGGACGAAGCGGCGGAAGCGGGCCGGGTGGATGTGGTGGACCTTGGCCGGCGGCGGCTTGATCCTCCTCCTGTAAGGCCTCTCCTCCGGTGCATTCAAGTTCGAGCTCTGCCGCCGCAGCTGCTGCTGCTGGTTCTCGCCCTGTTCTTCATCTGCTTTCTTGTTGCTGTTATCCATATGGTGATATTTGTATGTTTATGTTCAGTTTTGCACTGCGTGGTAAATGCCAGTATAAATGTGCTACGTAGGTACAAGACAACTAGTTTAATTGCTGATCGAGATGCAATGCATGCATGCGGGTTCGAGCCATCGGCAACGGCATCGATAATATATATAGGTTCCTCATCCCAAATTGAAGAAGAACCTCCGGACATATGATGATGTCACCGAGTAGGTATGTTGCATTAGAATGTTTTAGTTACCGCCTTACCGGTGGTCATACTGAATTGCTCTACTACTAGCTTAGTACTAGTAGCTTTTTTTTATTAGTCTAACGGGATTTAGGCGCACCTTGGTCTGAACTGACCCCAGGTATGTCGCCTTCGTACGTGTGGGGCCCGCTCTATTAAAAAAGTAAGAATATGATTGAATCGATCCATCCATCCATATGTAGTTTGTTACTCCATTCACTAGTTGTTCTCAATTTCAAATAAACAGTTCATCTGCTGAGTAGCCAACTTTTAGGGCTCCTTTTGGCAGCAACAGCTCCGGCACCAGCTTCTGCGGGAGTCCAACCAAACGCTGGAAAACAAAACAGCTTCCCCGTCAAAGCACTCGCGGAGCCCATCGTGCGAATGAACTGAGGCGCCGGAGCTGGAAAAACCAGCTCCCAGCGGCTCCTCCCCGCCCCATGTCAGACGGTACAGATTTATCTCTCAACTTTGCGTTATTTAAAAAAAGCCACAACGGCGATCCATCGACTTCGGAATCCGGCCAACAGCATGAGGCAGAAGGAGGTGCGGCGGCTTGGCCGCGGCGCCGACTGTTCTCGCCGCCCCTTCCTTCGTTGTGGCGTGGGCGCGCTGCCCGCCGTCCTCGGCTCTGCTGGAGCGCCGCTTGGCGTAAGACGCATCGGCCACGGCCGCTGGCATCTGGAACGGCCTAGGAGTGCTGCACTCGGGACGAAGCAAGCGCATGGAGAACGGAGCGATGAGACTAAAGCAGAACGACGCGCGAGGCCGAAGCGAAGCCACAGAAGAGCGGCGTCGCGTACAGTTGCGGCTGGAGTTGGCGGAGGGGAGGAAAAGAAACGGGCTCAGAGCCTCGGGAGGAGGAAAGATTGGATAAGGTAGAAAAGGGACGCAAAGGAAGGAGAAAAGGATTGGAAAAAAGATGCGTTAAAAAGAGGGAAAAGAGAGAAAAAAATGTTAATCTATAATTCTACTCATTAATCTACTCATTGAACTCAAATTATGAATTGAAGGTAAACTAACGGTAAATTGGACATATAAGTTCCTCCATCCAATCATCCATTTAAATAAATATAGGAAGAGCCGTTTTACCAAAACTTCAGCTCGATTATAAAGCTGCTTCACCGAGCCACAGCTGGAGTCGTTTTAGTAGGAGCCAGAGCTCTACCAAACGAGCTTACTAAACAGACCCTTAGATTGCATCTCCACTGAAACTTTTCGTGGTCCCTAGTGACCAAAACAAAAGAACTGTGCTATAGAATTGATTAACAATTCTTCCATGGGCCGAGCCTTCCAAAGGATTTTTTTCTTTCAGAGTTTAAGAAGACTACCATGCAAATCAAACTGTAGGAAATGTTAAATTAACTTATTCGAAATATTGGTAGTGTGCGTATATTGTTGAATGACGCCTGTGATGGGAGGTTTATAAGAAACATGGTCCATTAGGCTATTATTATAATTTTGGTAATTGCGTGACAACAGAGTCAATGAGACTAACAAGTTTGTGAGTTCAGATCCCATGGATGAAGTTCAATTTATAGCCGAAGTGTCAAATCGCTGTCAAGGTGTCCAAGTTATAGTAAAAAACTAGATATTTTAGAGGTGTCCAAATGACAGCCGAGATGATTTGGACAAGTGACAGCAAGGATCAACGGGTCGAATGATCCGACAGTATCCGAAATGAACAGGTCAGTGCAATGCAGAATTGTAACGGCGATCAATTGAAGGAATGTCTTCAGCATAAGATGAACTGGTCCGCAAGCATCGGATGATCCAACAAATCGTAGTTTGATTGCTTAGAGAAATAGAAGGTTTTGAAAGAAAACCCTTCAGCGCCGGATGAACCGATGGACGTCGGATGAAGCGTCAGATGAAGATATCGGTGCAATAACGCAAGCAAAATCTAGCATGGCAAAGAGAGGCCAATGACTATGTGGCAAAAAGAGGGTGGCCGGATGAACCGACACCCACCCTGGTAGAGCGTCCACTACAATAGAACACCCCCTTTAGCAATGCATATATATGTGTTGCAAGAAACCCAAATAAGCGTTGGTAAGATACCGTATCCGTTGCAATAGGTGGTGTTGCAAGGGTCTATTGCGACATTTACATATGTGTTGGTAAGTTGTGCGAATAAGCGTTGCACTGTAGCAACGGATATATGAAAGTCTCCGCAACGCATATATGTGTTGCAATATGGAATATACAATATAATTTCAGCTTTTGCCTTTTGCAGTTGCACGACATTTTTGCTGTTGGCTTGGCCAATTACTGAATTACTATAAGTAACAAGACATGTCTATATCCATCAACTATCAACCATAGTCATGCATCAGGATCTTTCAAGATACCATATATTTCCATTAAATAAGTTGTTTTGTACATGGAAGGACGGTATACAGCATATACAATATTCCAGACCAGAAGTAAAATATACATGACATCTGAAATGGGTAAACTTTCTTGTGTTTCCATACTTCATCCTTGAATCATCTCAACACCTACAGTGTCATACATTTGTCCTGCATGAAAATATATGATGCTCCTGTAAGCACATATTACATAGTATTTAATAACATTTTCTTTGTTAAAGAAAAATACTATCTAAATTTCTATTCAAAGTAAAACCAACAGTTCATTCTAAAAACCAGGCTCATTACGTTCATAAAATAGAAAGTAAGATAGTTATTGATCTCTAAAGTTATTTGTAAGACATCTTTCTACTTTTTTTACAGATAGTAGGAATTGATCTTTGAAAGATATGGTTCTACAAAAGGACTACATGAAGTCCTCTTCCAGAACTAGTCCTTGCAGGAAGTATATTACTAAAACCATATCAGGAAAAGTGTGATCATAGTTACCTGACAAACTGACAACTCTCTGTTCAAGTTCACTCTGCATCAGCCGAATCTCTGTTCTAAAGCTGAAGTAGAAATATCCTTGTCTGAATGAACACTAGATTCCCAGATTTCCAAATGTTGAAGGAAAACTCTTATTGAAGAAACTTGGCTATCTATATTTATTTGAACAGTCATCCTAAACAAAAATGAAGCACAAACTTGTAAGCACAAGCATTCAAATATAGGATTGCTTTCAAAAAGTATAAGGAATAGTTAATTCAGATATTATTCAATGTAGTTCACTTATATTATTAAGTTATAAAATTTTCTAGAAAAAAAATGTTGCAGAATTCGATAGAGCAGACTGTGCACACTCAAATTATTGTCAATATGATACTTCGAGCAGCTAGATCCAAAACAACATATATACTCTTCTTTTTAGTAAATAAAATCTCTTATGCAAGTAGCACTATAGTTTGCAAGTGAGTTGTAATTAAACAACAGAGGCAAAAAATTGACAGGCTCCAAGACAAACAGAAAGTTACATCTCTTGTACGTGGCCGGAATTAATCAAATGAATCTGAAACAATTTTTAGAAACAATGAAATCTTTTGAAACAAAAGAAGCAATTGAATTAAAATAGAAGGAAGTAAATTCCAATAGTTAAATATGTACCTGTGATCTTGCATCTCATATCCATTATTGCCTCCTTTTGTGAAAATTGCAGTTACAGACATCTAACATTGATGGCAATATATCGGGCACATCTCAACAGTACTGCAGATGTTTATTCACCTAGAGTTGCAAACCAGAGGACAATAATCTGCATAAGGATCACATGCAGAAGAACTTGGGTTACGCTAATATCACGAACTATAAATAAAATACATACAGATCGGAGAGATACAAAAAGAAATAGATAAAACACGACATACTGCCAAGCACACAGATCGGAGATGGATCCATGTAATCAAGGTGGGGGGAAACAAGCATAATATGCATCAAGATTAACTGGTTAAGGGACACAGATCGGATTGGATTGGAGATTATGGCCGAAGATAACTAACCAGTTGACTGTACAATGTGTAGCCACTGCACATCCAGAACCAGGAGCCGCCGCGGTGGGAACTGCGCACCGGGGTTCCGCCACCAGCACTGCCCGCCGCCGCCGCGCATCGGAGAGCCGTCACCAACCATTAGCCCCATGGCTTAGATTCCTGATCCAATCTTTGAGGAGCAAACAGATGGATCGATTTTGGAAATTCTAGATGAGTCAGAGAGGGTAGGAAGAGGAGGGACGCACGCACAGATGTGGGCAGTTCCGCTCCTTTTTTTTTTTTTGCGTGGAGGGGACGGGTGGCCGTATTCTTCTGAGCTGGGCGTACAGGTACGGTGGGCCGAATTCCATCCATATAGCTAGAGAGCATCCCAGCGACAGTTGCCCTGTCCGTTGCAGGCAATGCGATGCTAAAGCGGGATTCGTGTTGGAGTGGTCGGTTCATCCGACACTAATGCGTTGGAGCAATGACTCCGGTTGCAGTTGCAGGGCTATTTATATCCTATCTCTGGCTCATTTGAGGTGTGTGGAGTTTAGATGAAGTTATTATTTTACCAATAAGTCCACCGAATGATACCTCCAAGGTGGTAGGTGGTAGATAAGGTATCACCGAGATCTGAAACTCGAACATGAATACGAAATTTTAGATTCGGACCGCCAAGAACGTAATACGCTACGTCCTATGTGATGGTTTGTATTGCCTTAGATTTGGATTATGTGTCGAGGGGGTCTCTACCCGCCCTTATATAATCTAGGGGAGGAAAAATGATACAGATGATCTATTCAGATACGAGCTCAAGAGTCCTACCCGAGTACTACTCGGGTAGTTTCCTTCTGCTCCGATTAGTCCTACTCGTGTCCGAGTAGCGTACAACATGTATAAGGTATGGGACATTGCCCCATCCCTTACTTAGAGTATTCCATGCCATGTGCGCAGTCCCGTGGCCTCGGGTCTGACGACCCTCCGAGCTCATCATAACCGAGTACTGTAGTCTTTCGAGTACTTCTGAAGGCGTCTTCGAGTTCTTATGAAACTCCGTGTTGGAAGTGTCTCCGAGTACTTCCTTGGCTGCCTTGAGGCTATGAGGTGCTCATGCCCCGAGTAGTCTTCTTTTATATTAGGTGCGATGAAAATTGTACTCCATATAGAGTAGCTCCTGAGACTTAGGTTGAGTCGAAGAATCACGCTGAGAGTCAAATTAGTCATGAATCTTCCGGTCCTTATCTTCCAAATGAATTCAAAAAATAAACCATTAATGATACATGTCTTGCAGACCCGGAGCCTTAAATCCAAATCCCAAGGTTTGAAAAAATCCAAAAAAGTCGTGGCATGCATTGTGTAATGAATTAAGAGTTTGAATTGAAGATTAAAATGGGCAAATTGGTTTAGAATTTTGAAACCTTTTTTCGGATGACATCCCTGAAAAAATAGCATAAAAAACCTAAATTACCGCTCAAAATAAATCTTATCCAAGATAATCTCTTCTCGCGCATAACCATCAAGCATGAGAACCAGACGAGTCGCGTGAGATACAGCGAGTTGTTTCCTGCACCCAGCCCCGAGCATGGGAGTCAGGCGAGCCATCACAAACATGCTGAGTGCCTTGTTGCGCCTATCCCCCTGAGCATGGGAACTATATGAGTCGCCAAATGCACGCCGAGTGCCTTGTCATGCCGAGCATAAGAGCTAGACGAGCTGTCGAAAGCACGCCGAGTAGTCTAATCGACGAAGTGATAGCCAAGTAAGGCAGCTCTTGAGAGCATACCTTACTCAGCAGCATGGTCCAGGTCTGGTCCCCTTCAAGGTAAAAAAAATTATGTTGTAATATATTTGGGAGCGAATCCTAGCGTTGCAAAATGCATGTAAAATTTTTCACATCTTGCTCTTGCTAGGTCACATAATTTCCCTAGGTAGGTAGCCTATTACGTTTAAGCACCTGATCCCTTATAGCGGTAGCCCATAGCCTAGGAAGCATGGCCGCATGCACGCATAGGAACATAGACGTACAGAAGAGTCGAGGTCTCATGGATTAAAGCATGTGCTACCCGGGTATTTTAGCGAATGTTAAGAGAAAACTAGAGCAGTCGGAGCTACGCGAAAAAAGAGAATGATCATGGAGCGCATATTATACACCTGTTGGTGTAGGCCCGACTAAAAGCCCGAAGCTGCATGAGGAGTCGGAATGGAATTATAGTGTGGCTGCAGAGACACATGGTTAATATCCTAAGATATAAAAAAATATTAAAGCGTGACTTAGCTTGATTCATGGGAAATTTATCGATGAAGCCGTAGTGCTCGTCGATGGAGCCGCAATGGTTTGTTGATAAAGCCCAACTAGTCGGAGTCGAGTACGACTAGTCATTGATGGTGTAAGTGAAAGGATCCAGAGGTCGAGTGGGGGATGGTGAATACTCAAAACTGAAAATTTACAACACTTCAAACAATTTTGTTAATAACTTTCGGAGTCTGCGGATATTTATCCAGAATCTCCGCAACTTCCAGGGATTCCAAAAAAATATCCGGATACTCCGGAGAAATGTGCTGAAATCAAACGCAACCAATCAAACCTCAACAAAATGTAGGTAGAAAGGAATTTCCAAGGTATATAGGCTGGTTTCTACCCCTTTGCACCAACTGTCTGTAGACAAAACCTTTCTAACAAGTAGATCGAGAACAAACCCTAGAATTCTAGTAAGCAACAAGAACTTGAACAAATCACAATGTAAATGCACAAGGACACAAGGATTTATTTCCCAAGTTTAGTTCCCCACAAGGAACCTATGTTTCCGTTGAGGCATCCAAGAAGAACACTTAATTATTGAGCTATGAAGCCTCCCCTTAGCGACCCCAAGATCTAGCTAAGGTCACTTACTAGAATGTGAAGGTTGTTACAAATGTCCCGGGGTGCACCAAAAGCTTTGGTGCTCGACGGGCGATGCCTAGCCGGCTAGGAGCTTGAAGCTCCAAGAGCAACAAACACGAAATCCACCGGCTCGACGAAGAACAAAGTGCTTAAGAGATGGGAAATCAGGTCACTAACACTCTCACTGGCTCTCCCTTCAATTTCCCTTCAATCCCCTCACTAAATCTTGCTTGGAAGTCGAAGGAGGGAGTGAGGAGGGCTCTTGAATGCTTAGGAATGGAGGCAGATGAAAACTGGTCGGGAGAGAGTTAATGTGAAGGGGGTGAAGGGGTATATATACCCCAGCCCCCAAAACTAGCCGTTGGATGGTTAAGTTTTGGAGACTCCATACAACACCTCCGGAAACTTCGGAGATGTGTGGAGACTTGGCATTTGTCCGGACTCCGCACATTCCACAGAACATCCCATGTCTGGGACTCCAAAAAAACTTCCGGAAACTCCACTCTTTTCTGCAGAAAAACACTAAAGATATCGCAACTGTTGTTTGAGTGCGAAATTATCTCTCATAGGTTTGTTAGATCATCTTGAGCACCTTATTCTACGCAAAGCGAGTGATTTTCATGTCTCTCTTGATAGTACGGCATTCCTATACTCAATTTCAAAATATGAACAAAATAAATCCCTATGTTTCTTCGCTTTGCAATTTTTATTTCCTTTTTGGTAGTCATCTCCTTTCTTTGATTCATCTATCACCTGCAATACCTGCTTATCAAGCTCATACATAGCATTAGTCCCATAAGTGTATGTCATTAATCAAACAAAACCAACTAAGCAGGCCTAGATATTCTTTAAGTAAGCCCGCTCCCGACTAGTTTTGTAGTCGAGACGAGTAGTCGAAGTAGTCATCCGTGGGTCACCGAGCGTCCTTGCAAAGTTGAACTAGTTGTTGTAGCAGTGCTAGTGTACATCTTCTATGTACGTTTAGGCGAAGATCTTGATGCTTGCTGGTCACCAATTGTGTGGGCATAGCAACACGCTTCTGTATTTTGGAGTAGCAAAATAGTAACGCGTCGAGGTTGATGATCATCTTCTCCCCGCCTTGATGCACGTGTGGCATGCTGCAGATACACTTCATCTGGTTGTGCCTGTGTGGGAACACTGCCATGGGTTTGGAGAACTCAGTGACTTTACTTGCAACACAGCAACGCGTGAATCCATCCAGGACACATAATCAAATCAGATTTGGATTTAAACTTGTACACGACGAGTCATGTATTGGTTGGTGGACATGTAGCCTCAAGTAGATTAATTTTGATGATGAGGTCCTTCAAGCTCGCCCGATGATCGTCAATGATCACCCCTACCTACCGCGCCAGCTGTCGGTGTTTTACTACTAAGCCTATTGAGAGATACCCCCAAGGTGGTAGGTTATAGGTGGTGTGCCGCAGAGATCTGAAACTCGAAGGTGTAAGGAACATGAAACTTTAGACATGTTTGGACCATCGAGAACATAATATCCTATATCCTGTGTGGTGGTTTGTATTGCTTTAGATGCGGATTTTATGTTGGAGGGGGTCCCTGCCCGCCCTTAGATGGTCTTGGGGGATAGGGTTACATATATCCTAGCCAGACACGAGCTCAAAAGTCCTACTCGAGTACTACTCAGGTAGTTTCCTTTTGTTCCAACTAGTCCTACTCGTGTCTATCTAGCATACAACAGGTATAAGCTATGGAACATGCCCCATCTCTTATTCTAGAGTATTCTATGCCGTGTGCATA
Source organism: Panicum hallii (assembly GCF_002211085.1). Lineage (NCBI taxonomy): Eukaryota > Viridiplantae > Streptophyta > Magnoliopsida > Poales > Poaceae > Panicum > Panicum hallii. The sequence continues at coordinate 53,182,304 of NC_038050.1, forward strand.
GTCCCGTGGCCTGGGTCAGACAAGAAGCATACGCACACTGAAGAATGTTTCAAAGCCATCCAAGTGCTTAGTGATCCTATCCATAAGCTTTAGCATAAGTTTTGAGAGTGTTAGTGCTAGATTAGGCCAAGAGAGAGTGAGAGAGTAATGTGTAGCTGCCTTGTGTTTGGTTGAGTGAACCACACTTGTAATTTTGGTGTGTCGGCTCTTTAGAGTCTTTGTAGCTCATCGTCAAGTCTTTGACCTTCATCTTGGTGTGGAGCGGCGACGACGACTTTGTGCGGGGGATGAGGAGATCCCTCCTTCATGGGAAGTTTCATAGTGAAGGCGACATCAAGGTGATCGGGGGACTTGGCATGAGACTTAGTGGCTGAGCCTTTGTGGCAAGTCAATGGGAGTCCCGAAATAGACTTGGTGACCGGAAAGCAATACTCTTTGTAAGTGCTTCAACAACGTGGACTAGTGGTGGCTTAGTGTCTACCGATTTCACAGGATAAACCATTGTGTCAAATGTTTGCTTCCCCTCATCCTCCTCACATTTCCGCACTTATCTTGCAACTTGTGTGCATTTATTTTCTTAGTGTAGTATCTTGGCTAGGATTGCGTACAGGTTGCAAAATATGTTTTGGGATGAGGGTTTCACAATAGATTATGTTTTGTACAATTTAGTTTGAGCCGTAGGTTAAGGTTTTTAGTTTGCCTAATTCACCCCCTCCACCTCTTAGGCTACGAACACCGATTCTTTTTAAGGTTGGTTTACTGCAATGATACGGCATGATGATTCTTATACTCAATTTCAAAATATGAACAAAATAAAATCCTATGATTCTTCGCTTTGCAATCTTCATTTTCTTTTTGGTAGTGATCTCCTTTCATTGATTCATGTATCACCTGTAGTAGCTGCTTATCAAGCTCATAGATAGCATTAGTCCCATAAGTGTATATCATTAATCAACCCAAGCAATCTTGGTGACCCTCTAAATCATATACATGATGTACGGAGCATAAGGCAAGTGCTTTCTTGAGTCATTCATGACACACCTTAGCTCATTCCATATAAAGTCAAATGCATTGAAGGGTCTTCCACCGTGTGCCATCCGGTTCAAGAGATTTACCGCATAGAAGTTGAGGGCTATTTAAGCACCTTTCTTAGGATCAATGGTCCATCTCATCATGAAATTGGCGTAGTTGTAGTATGGTTGTAGATGTATGGACTTGCCTTCATGTGCCAAAATGGGATTGAAGAAAATAAATTGAGCATCACTAGGCTTGATCCTCTTCTGCACATGAATGGGGTTGTACTTCTCGTGCACCCAGCCAAGTCCAAGGATACGTGAGAAAGTCATGTAATCCACACAGTAGTGCTCCCATTCAGTGGTCCAATGGAAGGTGTTGTCCCTGTCATTGTAGTAAAGAGAGCAATGGAACTGACAGATGATCTCAAGGTTCCAGTTGTACTTGAAGCCCATGAGATCTCAAAGCTTAAAGTCTTCAAACTTGGCAATCACTGCATTGACTGATGGATCATTCATCTTTTCGATGTATGCCCAATCAATATACTTCATTGGCACAATGGGCACCTCCTTGTTCCTCAAGATCACTAATACATACATATCCTTCTGAAAGTCACACCAAAAATGAGGCTCAAGTCCTTCACTCTTGTGGTAATGATATGGATCATTAACTCGTTGCCTCTTCACTGTGATGGATTTCTTGTAGTAGTCACGAGTTGCTAAAACTACAAATCCCTCAACAATTCTGGGGCTCTTCAATTTAGGACAAATGGGATAGTTCACTTGCCCCACATCAAATTCCACAACGAGACAATCCGGAGTTCTTGGGCACACATCGAAAGCAGCTCCTCTTGCCCTTTGATTTGGCCTTTCTGTGGGTCTAGGTATTGTCATGGATCTCATCATGTAAGGTGCTTCCCTAGGTGCTGGCTGAGGATGTGTAGCATATTGTGATTGAACGGGCTCCTTGCCAGGTCTCCTTCCACCTCTCCATGCCCTGGGTGGCTTAGGTATTTCCTCAATCTCTTCCTCCTCTTTCTCACTCTGCTCAAAATATCATGGTGGATTGGGATCATGTCGTGCTTTGGTCCTCCTAGAGGACTCTCCTCCACCACTATGGCGTCTCTCTTGGCCCATCTGCACTGAAGGAGAAGGATTTGTGCTCAAAAAGCAGAATAAGAATCGTTGGCTTGACATTCCTCTTAGGTTTCATGCACAAGCTTCGGAGTCTCTGAACAATTCTTCGGAGTCTCCACATATTAGTTTGGAGATTCTGGAGATATGTTCGGAGATTCCGGAACTTGCTGCCTAAACCCTAAAAATTTTCAAGCACAATAACCCACCATGAGGATCTAATGAAACTTGAGATCCTAGTCCTAGAAGCCCTATAGATTTGTTCTATCCAAAGAAACCATCTAGAACAACTTACATTGAGAGATCGGGCGATAACATGATTAGGTTACCTTTGAATTAAAAAATGATGAAGATGAATCCAAATCTAAAGTTCCAACAATGTTTCCTTGCAATGGAGGAGCCTTCCTTGAACATCTTGATTGATTTTTATGATGCAAGGCAAAAAATCGCCCAGTGGAAGGGTGTCTAGAGTGAGAAACTAGAGAGAGAAGGCGTGGATGAAAATAGAAGAGTAACATTTCACTTTTCACCCTGGGTAGGGTAAATACCCTAAAATCTTCGGAGTCTCCGGAGAATGTTCCGGAGTTTCCAGAGATTTCAGAGTTTTCGAAAAAAGTTCCGAAGTCTCCACCCCCCTGAGACTTTGCCTAATTTTGAAAATTTTAAACCTATGGCTTGATTTGGATGAAGGGTAGATTTTCTCTGAGAATTCTATATGGTAGAGAGATTTACTTGCTTGAGACTAGCGAGCAAATAATCAATAGGAACAATAGTCTCAAGCTAGCAAATGTAAGATTCAACATTTTCTTCAAAAGCACACTTCTAGTAACTAAAGAAAGATTTTCACAAAGATTATCCTAGAGACAAACAAATGTGTGCATGATGTCAAACTAAGTTACGAGAATTCAAGATATTTAATTCACTCCTCAAGGTGCAAAACCTTTGCTCATCAAGTGGTTTCAAGAAGATATCAGCTAATTATTTATCGGTACTCACATGACTTAGAGCGATATCTCCTTTGGCTTTGTTGTCTCTCAAGAAATGGTGTTATATATCTATGTGTTTGGTTCTTGAGTGGTTTATGGGTTTGTTAGCTAGCTTGATAGCACTCTCGTTGTCACACAAGAGTGGGATCTTACCAAACTTACAATCAAAGTCGCTCAAAGTGAACTTCATCCAATGTAGTTGCGCACAACAAGCACCGACAACAACATACTCAGGCTCGGCGGTCGGCAACGGAATTCTATTCTTAGAACTCCAAGATACTAGAGACCGACAAAGAAATTGGCAAGTCCCTGATGTACTCTTTCGATCTACCTTGCAACCAGCATATTACAAATCGGAATAGCCAAGTAGATCAGAAGTGGAGCTTTTGGGATACCACAAGCCAAGACATGGAGTGTAAACTAAATATTTTAGAATTCTCTTAACAGCCATGAGATGATATTCCTTAGAATTAGCTTGAAACCTTGCACATATGCACACGCTAAGCATGATATCGGGCCTAGATGCACAAAGGTAAAGCAACGAGCCAATCATCCACGGCCTTACCATCTTTATTTAGGTCGAGATGCCCATTAGTTGGCATAGGTGTCTTGATGGGCTTGGCATTATCCATGTCAAACTTTTTGAGCATATCTTTAGTGGGTACCCACACACTCCTTTTGATCAATGTGTCCTTTGTGCAGTACCCAATGTACTTGGCGACCACCTTACCCTTGCGGTCCCAAGTCAACACATAATCGGCATAGAATGAGCTTTGTGGAGCATGTGGCTTGGCCATGCTTGCATGTGAGGCGTTGGTATTTTTCACCTTGACTTGATGTGAGCTAACCTTCAATTGCTTACCATCAACCTTTGGATGAATAGGTACCATTCCCCCAAGAATAGCTCCATTAGCCCCAACACCGGATGTCTTGTTGTTCTTGATGAAAGGAATGGGTTCTTGATGACCTTGTCATTCTTATCTAAACCCTTACCTTTCACAAAACCATACTTCTTCAAGTAGCTACTTCCAAAGGCTTTGGTATGCTTCTCAAAATCACCTATCTTTTGGAATGACTTGTCCTCCTTGATCAAGGTGGTGAGCCTAGTGATCTCACTGCTCATGACATACATCTCCGCAAGGTTGATTAGTAGCACATGATTCAACATTTATATTACTACACCTTGCAAAACCATTGCTAGAGATAGAAACAAAGGATTTGGTTGCATCATTGCAGCTAGAGGGGGTGCTTTCCTTAAAGAGATCACGTTCCACTTCAAGATCCATGTGTTTGGTATGTAAACATAAGAAGTTCTCATGAAGTGTCTCATTTGAACCCTTAAGTTGAGCATTTGATTCATTGGCCAAAGAGAGGTCTTTAGTCAAGTTCACAATATTTTCTTTCTCCTTAGCTAGAGACCCCTCAAGTTCAAGAATTTTGTTAATTCTGGCTTTGAGCAAGTCCTCTTGCACCTTGAACCTCTTCCTTTCTTTGGAAAGAGATTTCTCAAGGCCTATGGTTTTCTCTCGCTCAAGCCTAATTAACTCTTCTTGCACCTCAAGAGTCTCATCCCTATCCTTTATCTCTATCAAAAGCTTCATTATCTTATTTGTTGCCTTTTTACCAAGTTCTGTTATCATGTTTTCACATTCACTGTCATCAAGAGTATCATCATCATCGTGATTGGATTTGGAGTCTACCTTTGCCCCTTTTTCCATGAAGCGGGTGGGAGTGAAGTCATCTTCATCATCCGTGAGATCGCCAAAGAGTGACAACTTGATGGTTTTAGCTTCCACGACTATGGTTGCCACACCCTCATCATCAGAGATCATTCTAAACTTGAGTCTCATTCCACACTAAGGTGAGCTTCACCTGTGTACCTCTTTTTGCCTTTGCTATGCTCCTTCTCACCTTTGTTCTTGTTCTTTAGGTTGGGGCAATTGGCAATAAGTTGACCAACTTCCCCACACCCAAAGCATGGCTTATTGGACCTTCTTGTGATCTTGCTTCTTCTCTTGTTATTGTTGAAGTATCCGTCCTTCTTCATGACTTTATTGAATCTCTTGATGAATAAGGCCATGTCATCATGACTGTCACTATCAATATCCTTCTTCTTTGATGATGTGCTCTCAACTATAGCTTTTTCCTTCTCCTTCTTGCTTGCCTTGAGAGCCACACCATTGTTCTTCTCCATTTGCTCATGGATTCTTGATAGTTCTTGAGAGGTTTTTGCTTCTTTCATGGTGGTAAGATGTTGCTCTATTCTTCCAATGACATCGGCGGGAGTAAACCTCTTGAAGCCTCTCTTTTCCCTTATCAATGTGGGCAAGTTGACATCTCTAGCCATATATGCAGTCAAGATCTTATCAACTACATCCTTGTCACTCCACTTGTTACCACCAAGTGCTTTAATCTTGTTCACAATCTTGTTCAATTGGTTGAACATTTCTTGTGGTGTCTCATTCTCACGGATGATGAACCGATCGAGCTCTCCTTCTAGTGCACGAATTCTTCCTTCACGAACTTTCCTTGTGCCTTCATGGTTGACTTAGAGTGTGTCCCATATTTGCTTAATCGAGTCCATTCCATCAACCTTGTCAAACTCTTCCGGACTCAAAGAGCTAAGTAGTATGGAAGAGCCTTCCATGTTGCGTTGAATCTCAAATTCTTCTTCTTGAGTGATAGGTTCATCTTCCTTGGGAATGTTTACACCTACGCACACAATCTTCCAAAGGTCCGGATTGACCATAATTAAATACACACTCATCGAGTTTCGCTATGAGGAGTAGCCCATCCCATCAAAATAAGGGGGCTTCCTAAGTTAACCGATGCGCTTTGGGAGGATCCACTTAAACGAACATAATTGAAACCAATTTTGCGAAGGTTTTAGTACTTCCATTTTTGGTTACCTTTATCGACTTGGTGTCGTAGTCGGAGTTCTTCTCATCCTCATTATTGCTAACATTATTATCATTTGGTTCACCATCATTTACTATGGTTGGAATTTCTTCTTATGCGTTCGACATATCGATTCTCCAAGTGATTAAGCTTTAATCTGGAGACCAAAGCTCTGATACCAATTGAAAGGATTTAGAGATTGACTAAAGGGGGTGAATAGTCAAAACTAAAAATCTACAACACAACAATTAAAACAATTCTGTTAGTAACTTTCGGAGTCTCTAGATATTTGTCCGGAATCTTCGCAACTTCTAGGGATTCCAAAGAAATGTTTGGATCCTCCGGAAAAATATGCTGAAATCATACTCAACCAATCAAACCTCAACCAAAAGTAGATCGAAGGAATTTCTAAGGTTTATGGGCTGGTTTCTACCCCTTTGCACCAACTGTCCGCAAACAAAACCTTTCTAACAAGTAGATCAAGAGCAAACTCTAGAATTCTTGTAAGCAACAAGAACTTCAACAAATCACAATGTAAATGCACAAGGACACAAGGATTTGTTTTTTGAAGTTCAGTTCCCCACAAGGAACCTACATCTCTGTTGAAGCACCTAAGAAGAACACTTACTTTTTGAGCTATGAAGCCTCCCCTTCACGACCCCACGGTCTAGCTAAGGTCACTTACTAGAATGTCAAGGTTGTTACAATCATCCTGGGGCACACCAAAAGCTTGGGTGCTCAATGGTTGACGCCTAGCCGGCTAGGAGCTTGAAGCTCCAAGAGTAATAAACACAAAATCCACCGGCTCAGCGAAGAACGAAGTGCTCAAGAGATGGGAAATCAGTTCACTAGCACTCTCACTTTCTCTCCCTCCAATTTCCCTTCAATCCCCTCACCAAATCTTGCTTGGAAGTCGAAGGAGGGAGTGAGGAGGGCTCTTGAATGCTCAAGAATGGAGGCAGGTGAAAACTGGTCGGGAGAGACAGTTAATGTGAAGGGGGTGAAGGGGTATTTATACCTCAGCCCCCTAAAACTAGCCGTTGGATGGTTAAGTTTTGGAGATTCCAAAGGATCCTTCAGAGACTCCAGACAACACATCCGGAAACTTTAGAGATCTGTGGAGACTCCCGTACATGTCTAGACTCCGAACATTCCATGTCCGGAGACTCCGGCAAAACTTCCGAAAACTCCGGAATTTTCTGCAAAAAAACAATAAAGATAGCCCATGTGTTGTGTGAGTGTGAAGGTGTCTCTTATATGTTTGTTAGATCATCTTGAGCACCTTATTCTACACAACACGATTGATTTTCATATCCCTCTTGATAGTACGGCATTCCTATACTCAATTTCAAAATATGAACAAAATAAATCCCTATGATTATTCGCTTTGCAATTTTCATTTCCTTTTTGGTAGTCATCTCCTTTCTTTGGTTCATCTATCACCTGTAGTACCTACTTATCAAGCTCATAGATAGTATTAGTCCCACAAGTGTCATTAATCAACCAAAACCAACTAAACGGGCCTAGATGTTTATTAAGTAAGCCCGTTCCCGACTAGTTTTGTAGTCGAGACGAGTAGTCGAAGTAATCGTCTGTGGGTCACCGAGCGTCCTCGCAATGTTGAAGTAGTTGTTGTAGTAGTGCTCATGTACATCTTCTATGTACGTTTAGGCTAAGATCTTGATGCTTGCTAGTAGCCAATTGTGTGCGCATAGCAGCACGCTTCTATATTTTGGAGTAGTGAAACAGCAACACGTCGAGGTCGATGATAATATGCTACTTGCCTTGATGCACGTGCGGCAACAGGTTGCAGATACACTTCATTTGGAAGCGCCTGTGTGGGAACACCACCACGGGTCCGGAGAACTCAGCGACTTCAATGTGCATTCAAGCAGCTTCAAGTACCCGGACTCCAACTCGGCGACTTTACTTGTGACACAGCAATGCACGAATCCATCCAGGACACAGAATTGAATTAGACTTGGATTTAAACTTGGACACGGCGAGTCGTGGATTGGTCGGCAAACATGCAGTGTCGAGTAGATTAATTTTGATGATGAGGTCCTTCAAGCTCGCCCGATAATCGTCGACAATCCCCCTACCTGGCGCGCCAGCTGTCGGTGTTTTACCGCCAAGCCCACCGAGGGATACCCCCAAGGTTGTAGGTTATAGGTGGGGTGTCGCCAAGATCTGGAACTCGAAGGTGCAAGGAACACGAAAATTTAGACATGTTCGGGCCGCAGAGAGCATAATACTCGACATCATGTATGGTAGTTTGTATTGCCTTAGATGTGGATTTTATGTTGGAGGGGATCCCTGCCCGCCCTTATATAGTCTAGGGGGAAAGGTTACAAATATTCTAGCTAGATACGAGCTAAGGAGTCCTACCTGAGTACTACTCGGGTAGTTTCCTTCTGTTCCGACTAGTCCTACTCATATCCGAGTGGCGTACAACAGGTATAAGGTATGGGATATGCCCCATCCCTTATTCTAGAGTATTCTATGCCATTTGCGCAATCCCGTGGCCTCGGGTTTGACAGAAAGCATACACACACTGAAGAACGTCTCCAAGCCATCCAAGTGCTTAGTGATCATATCCATAAGCTTTAGCATATGCTTGAGAGAGTTAGTGCTAGATTAGTCCAAGAGAGAGTGAGAGAGCAAGGTGTAACTGCCTTGTGTTTGGTTCTAGAGTGATCCACACTTGTGATCTTCGTGTGCTGGCCACTTGGAGTCTTTGTAGCTCGTTAGCAAATCTTCGACCCTCCGTCTTGGTATGGAGTGGCGATGATGGCTTTGTACGGGGGACGAGGAGATTCGTTCTTCGTGGGAAGCTCCATAGTGAAGGTGACATCAAGGTGACCGGAGGACTTGGCATGAGCCTTAGTGGCTGAGCCTTTGTGGCAAGTCAAGGGGGATCCCGGAATAGACTTGGTGAACGAGAAGCAATACTCTTTGTGAGTGCTTCAACAACGTGGACTAGGGGTGGTATAGTATCTACCAATACCATGGGATAAATTATCATATCAAGAGTTTGCTTCCCCTCATCCTCCTCCTTAAGTTTCCGCATTTATCTTGCAACTTGTGTCCCTTTACTTTCTTAGTGTAGTATCTTGCTAGGATTATCTATAGGTTGCAAAATTTATTTTGGGATGAGGGTTTCACAATAGATTATGTTTTGTGCAATTTATTTTGAGCCATAGGTTAAGGTTTTTAGTTTGCCTAATTCACCCCCTTCCCCTCTTAGGTTATGAACACCGATTCCTTTTAAGGTTGGTTTGCTGCAATGATACGGCCTGATGGGTTTTAAAGTTACAACCCTTAACCAGATGCCGAAGCCATATAAGAGCAAAATCACATGGCTGGTAGTGGAATAATTTAACATAGGAAGATACCTTATCCATAAGCTAAGACCAAAATCTTTTTTTATTGGACTCACAAACCCCCTTCTTTTCCATTTTAATTTTCCTTTCTATCTATGTACCTAACCATCTTTCTTATCTTATCCAGTTTCATTTTATTTTTATTACAGCAGTACACACACAATTATGAATATTTGTATCATATGACCGGCTTTATGTAGATCACATAGGCATCCAATTTTAATTTATACTCTTACACCTCTCATATAACTCATGTATTCCAGGACTTAATTCATAGCCACGTGTGTCTCTTTAGGACTTCCTATGCTATTATTTTGAGTACTCGAGCTATGATTCATATTTGTAAGGTTTTTTGCGCCACGTTGGACAACAATATGATAGATGTGTCTCAGATGTAGTGATACAAGTTATGATGATTTGATTTTTTATAAATGGAAACTCTATCCATATAAGGTCATTTTTGCCTAAATTCAGTTGGTTCAGTGCATTAAACTTTGGTTCAAATCCATATATATGATGATTTAGCCTAAAATTTGGTTCGGTGCATTAAACTTTTGGCTCAAATTTTGTTGGGTCCTGTTTTCCCCAAAAAAAATTGCTGGAACCCATTTTTGGTCCAATTGTATGTGAGCCAAACCCAAGTAATGATTAATTATATTTAAATCCATTTTTATATGTTGATGGTTTAGTAAGAAAACAAACATGCACAATATGTTGTTGACATATTGATCTTTGAAAGTAATTTTAATGCACTTAATAAAGTGAATTTTTTTTTGTCCCAAACTAGTGAGATGAAGGATTAAGGATTTGAACGTAAATCAAGTGAGAGATGGTGATGGTGGGTTACATTGTTGCAATACCACTATGTGGAGAAGATACTAAGTCATTTCGGCTACAATGTCTACATGTCTACTCTGACACTGTATGATCATTGTGTACTATTACTGAAAAATCGATGAATAAGAGATCAGCTGATATACTCCCAGATTAATTACACATTTATGTATTTTTCTAGTGTTACAAGATCCAAAATCTCATTTACTCTTAGCAAACTAAGCCGATTTTTATCAAATCCAGGAGATGATCATTAGCATGACCTAGAGAGAGTGATGCACTACCTAAAGGGCACTGTGAGCTTCGACATTCACTGTGCTGGGTATCCAAAGATATTGTGGGCTATGGTGATTTAAATTGCATATCTGATGCTGATGAGATGAAAAACCATTAGTGGATATGTACTCACTGTGCCGGGTATCAAACATATTGCAGGGCTATGGTGAAAGTTTTGGAAGTATCTTAACGAGGTCAATTAATGGGAACGCGAGGGTGCCCGATCATCCGTCAGGAGGATAACTATCAATTGTTCGGCAACATGACACAAGCGATCCGGCTTTCGATCAACAAGATCCGAGCCTGCAATCGAAACACCACGTCATCGCGTAGTTATCAACCATGAGCTGTCCAGTTGATCTCGCCACGAAGGCTAATCCTTGCCTGCGAATCGAAGAACACCAGCAAGAACAAAGAAGAACACAACAAAATTGCAAGTGAATGATTAAGCTCACGAATTGGGGTCTCACAAACCGATGAACGACGACTGATCTATGATAGATTGAATCTAAGCAAAATCCAAACCCTAACTTGGGTGACTCTACTAAATATAAAGTGTTAAAGGGCGTGCAAGTCCCCTGGGCACACCTCTAATGGGCTCAAGATGATACACGGGCCAACGGTCCAAAAGACAGTGTCGCAGCACCCTGATAGATTCTAGAGGTCCTCTTGTTTCAATGATTCAAGTTGACTTGAACCTGATAATGATATGGGACTAATGGCATTGAAAAGATTATCTTCTTAACTTTCCATACATATGTAGAACGTCGAATATGGACTCCGTATGTGACCTGGGCGTTGGTTTTAGTCCATGCTGCTCCAGGACTCCAAGGCAGACTCGAACTCGGGATGTTTTGGGCCTCCGGCTTGACTTGGACGCCCTGTCTGATATTTTTCTCCTCCAAGTCTTCCTCTAAATACATCCTGGTGCTCTCCATTATTTCTAATAACATCATTAGGTAACATACCATTCTTATAATTACTAAATGTACAAAGGAACGAGCTCACCTCTTGATTTAAGCGATGTGCACGAGCTCTAGTGATTGGTCCTTGCATATCTATGTGAGGAGTGTTACTTGTATCCAAACGAGTGATGTCCTCATAATCCTTTGCCTCTTGAAGCAAAGTCATCCTCGACGCTAGCTCATCTTCATCTTTAAGTATGGATTCAAATCTGCAATGTTAAAGGTGGGACTAACCCCAAACTCGGGAGACAACTCAAGTTTATATGCATTGTCATTTATTTTCTCAATTATCTTGAAGGGACCAGCAGCTCTTGGTATTAACTTAGACTTTTGTAGCTCTTTAAATCTATCTTTTTGTAATGCAACCATACCAAATTACCTACATCAAGCTTAACTTCCTTTCTACCTTTACTACCAGCAAGTCTATACTTTTCATTCATCTTTTCAATGTTTTCCTTAGTTGTCTCATGAATTTTTAGAATAAAATCAGCACGGTCCTTAGCATTAAGATATATCCTCTCAGCAGTAGGTAGAGGCAAAAGATTAGTAGGAGCTTGTGGGTTAAAACCATACAATACCTGAAAAGGACGTACCATGGTGGTGGAGTGCTCCGCCCTACTGTAAGCAAATTCCACATGCAGCAAACACTCTTCCCACATCTTCAATTTTTTCTTCAAAACCGCTCTCAACATAGTAGATAATGTTCTATTAACAACCTTGGTTTGTCCATCCATTTACGGGGTGACATGTTGTACAAACAGCAGCTTTGTTCCTAACTCATTCCACAATGTGCGCCAAAAGTGACTCAAGAATTTAGCATCGCGATCTAAAACAATAGTTGAAGGCATACCATGCAAACGAATAATCCCTTTAAAAAAGAGGTCAGCAATATAGACAACATCATCACTTTTATGACAAGGTATAAAGTGTGCCATCTTGGAAAATCTATCCACCACAATAAAAATGCTATGCCTCCCCCTCTTAGTCTTAGGCAATCCCAAAACAAACTCTATAGAAATATCTAACTAAGGAATAGAAGGAATAGGGATAGGCATATACAAACCATATGGATTCAAACGAGATTTAGATTTTTGACACGTTGTACAGCAAGTCATGAACCCCGCTCTATGCCTCGCCTCATCTTTGGCCAAAAGAAGTGTGTGGCCAAAACTTCGTCCGTCTTCTTGACACCAAAATGTCCCATCAAACCACCTCCGTGCGCCTCCGGCAACAACAAAAGACGAACAGAACCAAATGGAATGCATAGACGGTTAGCTCTAAATAAGTACCCATCATTCATCACAAATTTATTCCATGAACAACCCTCTTTGCAATTCTCAAACACATCTTTAAAATCAGCATCAAGTTCATATTGTCCCTTAATCGATTCAAGCCCAAAAATACGACAATCAAGTTGAGACAGCATGGTATAGCATCTAGACAAAGCATCAGCAATCATATTATCTTTCCCTTTCTTATGTTTGATGAGGTAAGGAAAAGATTCAATAAATTCAACCCACTTAGCATGACGTTTGTTCAGTTTAGCTTGGCTACAAATATGTTTCAAAGATTTGATCAGAATGTATAATAAATTCTTTGGGCCAAAGGTAATGTTGCCATGTTTCCAAAACTCGCACCAAAGCATATAACTATTTATCATAAATAGAATAATTTATTGATGGCCCATTCAATTTCTCACTAAAGTATGCAACGGGTTTACCTCCTTGTAGTAGCACTCCTCCAATCCTAAGACCGCTCGCATCACATTCTAACTCAAATGTCTTACCAAAACCAGAAAGTTGGAGTAGTGGTGCATGTGTAAGCTTCTCTTTCAATGTCTCGAAAGCTTGTTCTTGTGCTGTCCCCCAATGGAATGTAACTCCCTTCTTTGTTAACTCGTTCAGCGGGGCAGCAATGGCGCTAAAATATCTCACAAAACGCTGATAGAACCCTACAAGACCATGGAAACTTCTCACCTGCGAAACAGATTGAGGTTTCGGCCAGCTCTTGATGGCTTCAATTTTCACTTCATCCACTTCAATTCCCTGTGGAGTAACAACATAGCCAAGAAAACCAACTCAATTGTTGCAACATTTGCACTTTGCAAGGTTAGCAAACAAACGTGCTGCTCTCAAAGCATCAAAACAGCACGTAGATGATCCATATGTTCAACACGAGACTTGCTACAAATCAAGATATCATCAAAGTAAACTACCATAAATTTGCCAATAAAAGCATGCAAAATCTTGTTCATCAATCTCATAAAAATGCTAGGTGCTTTAGTCAAACCAAAAGGCATTACTAACCACTCATATAAACCAAAATTTGTCTTAAAAGCTGTTTTCCATTCATCACCCAATTTCATTCTTATTTGGTGGTAACGACTACGCAAATCAATCTTTGTAAAAATTATAGCCCCACTCAATTCATCAAGCATGTCATCTAATCGAGGAATAGGGTGATGATAACATATGGTTATGTTATTAATAGCACGACAATCAACACACATACGCCATGTACCATCTTTCTTAGGAACCAAAAGGACTGGGACAACACAAGGACTAAGGCTTTCTTGTACATACCCACGGTCCAAAAGATCTTTGACTTGTCGCTCAATTTCCTTAGTCTCTTCCGGATTCGTCCTGTATGCAGCGCGGTTTGGCAGACTTGCTCTCAGAATCAAATCAATTTGATGCTCAATTCCCCTCAAAGGTGGCAGCCTTGGGGGTATCTCGTCGGGAAACACATCTTTATACTCCTGCAAAAGGACAGTGACAGCAGGAGGCAAAGTGCTAGCTATATCATCAATGGAGAATAAAGCATTCTTGCAAATCAAAACATACCACACACCATTATCAATATCAGCAAGGTCAGACTTTGTTGCAAACAAAACATGACCCTTCAATTTAATTCATTGCTGATTTTCAGATTTAACATTTAGTTCTTTGTTCTTAAGTTTAGCTCTGTCTTTATCATCATGCAAAATTTCAGCAGGGGTCATTGGTAGCAAAGTAATTTTCTTTCCTTTATGCATAAGAGTGTACTTATTACTTCTACCATGATGAAGTGCATCAGTATCGTATTCCCATGGGTGACCCAATAAAAGAGAACATGCTTGCATAGGTACGACATCACAATCAACAAAATCAGAATATGAGCCAATGGAAAAGTATATCCTTACTGCTTGTGGTACCTTTACTTTGCCAGAATCATTGAGCCACTCAACATAGTATGGTTGTGGATGCTTGCGTGTGGTCAAGCCAAACTTCTTGACCCATTCAGAACTCACCAAGTTGTTGGTACTCCCGTTGTCGATGATGACATGTGCACGTCGGTTGTTGATGACGAAGAAGATGTGAAACAAGTTGTGGCGTTGCTGCTTGGCCGGCTTCTCCACCTGTGTGCTAAGAACACGCTTGACGATGATGCTCCTTTTGGTGGCTGTCACCAACGAACCAAAAGCCTAGCCTTCCTCGTCGTCCTCGTCGGCGTTGTGCTCGCTGTCATCTTCTACATCAGAAGTGCTCACATAGCCTCCATCTGCCGTCGCTATGTATGAACGCTGGTTGGGGTAGTTTCGTTGCATATGTCCCCACCCTTGGCACTTGTGGCACTGAAGTCCGCTGCGACCCATGGAAGCTCCTAAAGAAGAACTCAGATTTTTACCTTGTTCTGCTGCTGATGGTGAAGGTGATGTCGTTGGTGCAGCAGGGGGCAGTGTAGATGGTGTAGAACGAGTGCTCGTTGGTGGTGTAGTTCTGCTCGACGACATCTTGGTTGACCCTATCATCATTGTCATCGTTTATGGCATGAAGGAGGTGCTGAAGTCGCTCTTGTTCTTCTGTAACGCACGCCCCTGCAATTCCTTCTCTACAAGCATAGCAAGCTGGAACAACCTATTGATAGTATTATATTCTTTATAATCAATAATGTCCTAAATGTCATGCCTCAAACCACCATAAAAATGACAGATTTTGTCCTCGGTCTCCTCTTCCACCCCACAACGAAGCATACCCTTTTGAAGCTCAGTGTAGTACTCCTGCACAGTCATGTTACCTTGTTCTAAACACTGCAGTTTCTTATGCAAATCACGTTTAAACGGAGTGATAAATATGTGCACATGGCTACCTTAAGGCGCTCCCATGTATCAGGTTGTAAACCTATATTACCCAGTTCAGTCCACCATATGATAGCAAAATATTTAAATGCACTAGTGGCTTGCCTAACTCTATGTATCTCAGGAACTAGGTGTGAATTAAACTTCTGCTCAACAGTCATCTCCCAATCAAGGTATGTTTCAGCATCATAAGCACCATGGAACGAATGTATAGAAAATTTAACCTTAGCGAAAGGGTCATCGTGGCGATTATTTTAACCTCCTGTAGCTTGACGATTGCCTTCAAGCCTCCAACGAAGATGTCGCTCTTGTGTAGCTTGGTCATCGATGTTGCCATTTTTGTCGAACACAACATCATCCTCCTTGGTGTCATTGTTCTAGTTGTTCTCATTTGTTGGCACTTAAAGCAGCAAAAGGTCCAACTTGTCTGTCAACGTCGAGAGCCTCTTGTCCAGCCGCTCAAGTTTGGCATCAGATGTAGCGTTGTTCTTGGCGAGGTGAGCAGCAATACTTTTCTCGCAATCGGCCATGATCCGATCCATGTGTGACTGTAGCTATGACTGTGTAATGCATTCATCGTCTTCTGTCCCAGTCATTATTAGTGCAAACAAGAAGAGAAACAAACAAGTATTCTTCTAGCAACTACAACTCTCCCTGGTGTTGGGAAGCTAGCAACTTGTAACCGTCTTATCAAGCTCTTACAAGATTCTCACTACCGCAAAGCACAGGATGGACAACTCGTGGCTGGTTCTTACCTCGAGAGAGTGGTACAACGATTGCAAAGCTCAAATTCTTGCAGAAACAAGAGATTTATGGAGCTTGGGAAGGCAACAAAATAAGTATATCTGGAACACAATTTAGAAGGAGATAGTAATGTTGAATAAGTATCCAAAGCACTAGCCTAGTTGCTGGCCTAAACCTATTCATAGAATGAAACCAGATCATTGCAATGAAGTAACTCAGCACAAACAAGGCAAAGACCAACACAAAAGTGGTTCCTCTCCTATGTGCTCCTGCTCTTTTCCTTTCTATTTTTTTCATAGTTTTATTCCTTTTTGTTTTATTTTTTTCAATATTTTCATTCAACCAGGAGAGCACAAAAAGGGAGCACACAAAGTTTGATAGCATACAGATGCAAGCTCTGGTCTACAGAAAATCTGGAAGATGCGATGAAAAAGAGAAAATCAATTTTCAAAGGGAAGTTTGGAATTCTAATTTTGGCCCAACTGGGTTCCTAGGTCACCGTTGGATCCAAAACTTTATTTCACCCTATTTCAAAATAAATACACCATGTTTCAAGTTCGTATGCAAAAGTTATGGCCGTTTGAAGTGAGGCCCTCCGAATCACGGTTTTTGAAAGGGTTGCGGTTAGGGTTTTCGCGATGGAAACGGCAACGGATGGATGGATCGACAAACTGGTGGATGAAACACGCTAAGCCAGCATGCAAACCTGACCTTGGATACAAACTCAACACTATGGACTCTGAAGCCAAATTATGCAAAAGGCTAAAGGTGATGGCTATGGGATAGGGAAAAACAAACGACGATGACAAAGGCAACAAAACTAGGCTGATTGTGGACTATGGGATGAAGGCGAAAATAAGGATGGTGGGTCCAAACCTGACGGTATACCTTGTCTAATTACCACTTGATGGGATGAAGGCCTGCGAATCGAAGAACACAAGCAAAAATAAAGAAGAACACAACAAAATTGCAAGTGAATGATTAAGCTCACGAATTGGAGTCTCACAAACCGATGAACGGCGTTGTTCTATGCAGATTAAATCTAAGCAAAAACTGAACCCTAACTTGGGTGACTCTACTGAATATAAATTGTTTAGGGGTGTGCAAGTCCCCTAGACGCACCCCTAATGGGCTCCAAGACAATACACAAGCCAACGGCCCAAAAGATGGCGCCGTAGCACCCTGACAGATTCCAGACGTCCACTTGTTTCAATAATTCCTGTTGACTCAGACCTGATAATGACATAGGACTGATGGCATTGAAAATCTTATCTCCTTAGATTTCCATACATATATAGAACGTCGAATTTGGACTCCGTACGTGACCTGGGCGTTGGTTTTAGTCCACGCTGCTCCTAGACTCCAAGGCAGACTCGAACTCAGGATGTTGCGGGCCTCCAGCTTGACTTGGACGCCCCGTCTGATATTTTTTCCTCCAAGTATTCCTCCAAATACTTCCTAGTCCTCTCCATTATTTCTAAGTACAATAACATCATTATGTAGCATACCCATTATTTCTAAGTACAATAACATCATTATGTAGCATATCATTCTCATAATTACTAAATGTACAAAAGAACAAGCTCACCACTAGTGATTGGTCCTTGCATATCCACGTGAGGATCCAAAAGAGTGATGTCCTCATCATCAACAATGGAAGCGAAACTCAAAACATTAGAGATTGTCATGGTGGAGGCCGAATGGCATTGCGTAACAAGTCTACAAAACCCTCCCAACTATTGGTTCATACTGCATCACCCTCCAAACTAAAAAGACCCAGATATCTAACCCCTCCAACTTTGCGAAACCATTCACTTAACCCCCTCGGCTGGTTTTGTATAGCGGTTTCACATACGTGGCATGCTGAGCTGGACGAAATGCTAAGTTGGACGGACTGGCATATGGAGCCCACCTGTAAGTGGATAATTTTTGTCTCCTCTCTTCTTCTTTTTCTTCTTCTTCCCTTTCCTTTCTCCCCTACGTCAAGTCTGTGCAAGCCGATGGCGATGAAGATGATGAGGACGCGGCGCAAGTGTGCCGCCGTAGCCGTGGAACACGCCCCTCCTGCTGTGGTAGGGGAGGCACCGGCGAAGTGGAATCTTGGGCTCGACGTGGAGGTCGATGTGGCGGCAGTGGGTCTCCGCATGGAAGCATGCTCCATCGCGGGATCCTGAGGAGCCCGCGGCCAATGGGAACGAGGCTCCGGCTTCGGCCGCACCCAACGGGAAGGGGGCTGGAGGGGGGGCAGGCGATCAGCAGGGCAGGACTTGTCGCCGGTGCGGGATGGTGGCGAGGCGGACCGGCTTAGGTGCCTCAGTGACATGCTCCTGAGCAGGGACTGCCGAGGATAAGAAGCGGGCGTCGGCGCTTGAGACGCGGCTCGGCGAGCTTGAGGCTGACGCCACCGCGCTTGTCGTTGGGGAGCGCAGGGTGCTGCTCGCGGCACCGCTCCGAGACGCAGAGGAGGAGCGTGCGGTGTTGGGAGCCCGCCTCGTGGTGGCGCGGGAGGCGCTCGGCATGCCGAGGCAGAGATGGCGCGCGAGGCACGGGCGCGGCTCCATGTGGCAGCGGGTTCTGCTCGTGGGCACGATGGGGCAGAAGGGTGTCGGAGAAGAAGAAATGGGAAAGGACCGAGAGAGGAGAAGAAGAGAGTGGAGAAGAGGTGCCACTTACAAGCGGGCCCCACGTGTGAGGTTGTCCAACTCAACATTTCTATCTAGCTCAGCCCGTCATGTCTACGAAACCACTCGGCGAAACCAGCTGAGAGGGTTAAGTGAATGGTTTCGCAAAGTTAAGGGTGTTAGATATCCGGTTTTTTAGTTTGTGGGGTGATGTAGTCCGACCCCAATAGTTAGGGGGGTTATGTAGACTTCTTCCTCTCGATGCACTTGCTAGTGGTTGAAAAACCAATACGTGCAATTCTGATGTCTATTTTATATTCTATTTCTCATTATTTTCTATTTTTAATTTGCCTTTCTATCTCTACAACCAACCATCTTTCTTATCTTATCTAATTTCACTTCATTTTATTTACACACAATTATGCATATTCGTATTATATGACCGACTTTATGTAGATCACGTAGGCATCCAATTTTATACTCTTACACCTCTCATATATATAACTCATGTATTTCAGGACATGGATTTTGATAGCCATGTATTTCTCTTTAGGACTTCCTTTTTCTTTTACAAGAAAGTAGAATGCTATGATTTTGAGTACTTGAGCTATGAATCATATTTGTAAGGTTGTGCCACGTTGGACAACAGTTTGACGTCTCTCCGATGTGGCGATACAAGTTGTGATGATTTGATTCGTCATAATTTGAAATTTGTTCCATATAAGATCATTTTCGCCTAAATTTTGTTAGGTCATTTTTAGCCCAAAATTTGGTCCGGTGCATGTAATTTTTCGCCCAAATTTTGTTGAGCACTATTTTGCCAAAAATGGTTTGGTGCTGCCCATTTTTGGCCCAATTGTATGTGGGTCAAGCCCAAGTGATGATTAATATATTTAAATCAATTTTTATATGGTGACGGCTTCAGAAAAAAAAATAAACATGCACAATATGTTGATGACATACTTAATCTTTGAGAATAACCATAATGTGATTAAAAAAGTGTAAGAATTTTTTATTCCGAATAAGTGAGATGAAGGATAGGAGTAGCTGATGTTATTTTAAACATGAATCTAGTGAGAGACGGTGATGGTGAGTTACATTGTTTCAATCCCACTATTTTGGCTACAATGTCTACGTGCCTGCTTTAGATTGACACTATATGACCATAGTGACTATTATTGAAAAATCAAAGAATAGCAAGGGATCAACTAAGATATTTCCATACCATTGGCTTGCTTATGTATTTATCTTGCGCTCCAAGGTCCGAAATCTCATTTGCTATGAGAAAACTAAGCCAGTTTAATTTTTATCAAATCTAGGAGATGATCATTGTTGACGGTCCATAAGTGTAATATATGATCGTCAACTTCTGCAGAGAACAGCGAAATAACACACACCAAACTAGATGTAGGAGTTTATCTCAAACTATTTCTATAAGCTTTGGTGAATCACTGTTTGCAGAAGACCATACCTGCATAGCGGAAGAAAGTGTGCTCGAAACACACTCGAAGATTAAAGAAATACACATCCGACAAATCAGAAGAAAGCATACGGATCTAAGGGCCCACAAAAGGGGCAAAACCAATGTATCTTGGTGGGAATCACTAAGGATCAGAACATGGACCCACCTATCAGTGTATCAGGCAAAGACGGTGCCTGGGGGGCCACCGGGGGGTTGGCCGACCCTAGGGTCGGCCAAACCTGGATGGCCTCCCGGCCCCCTCATCTTGGCGGGGAAGACTCCAGCCACCATCCCTACGTCGGTTACAAGAGTTTCCATGTTTCCCTAGCCCAGGAACCACCCGTGGAGGACTATTTAAGGAGGAGAAGAACCCCTCACAAGACACACCACAAGAGAAGATAAAAGCTCCACTCCAAGGCGAAGCCCTACCTCTGTAGTGCTTAGAAAATAGGGAGAGAGTGAGCGGTAGTTCGGGGGAAGTGCCAGCCTATCCGCATTCTTCTCCAGCCTTGTACCTTGACAAATGCTTCCTTTCTGAAGCAAGTATTCGTGATCTACTATGGTGATGAGTCTCTTAGTTAAGTAAGTTTTACTCTTTACTTGCTTGTGGGATCATTATCCGTTCTTGAGCAGTTGTTTCTAGCTTAAGACGGAGTCTGGCTGGGGCTAGAAGCAGTAATCGATAGCGTAGACGTGGTGTCTAGGCTTGAAGTTACCTTTGTTTGCTACCCTTCCCCACGGTCTGTCAAGGTAGGTGGCAGGTGGTGACGGCCCTATCCGTCCCTTGTAGTCCCCCACTTTCGGGTTGGGTGTAGAGCTAGTGGCTGGATACACTTGGTAGACCAGGTGTAAGCTGGTGCCTGAAGCAAACAAGTAGAAGTTGAACCTATCTTTACCAGAACTCAAACCTTAGGAGTCCCCTCTGTCCTCGCTTACTTTACTCTTGTTTGTCCTTGGACGAACTAGTTAGAAGGCTAGTACCTCCGTTCCCTATGGAAATACGATACCCTTGAAAACTCACGGGTGAAGTGCTATAGTGGTATCTCCGTGGGCTTGCAGATTATTCTATGAATGTTAAGAAATACCATCAAACATTATTGGCATGACCTAGAAGGTGATGCGCTATCTAAAGGGCAGTGTGAGCTATGGTATATACAAAGGTATTAGCTATGGTAATTTAAATTGGATAACTAATATTGATGAGATAAAAGCTAGAAGTGTATACGTACTCACTTTTGGGGGTGGCATCGTTTCATGGAAGTTTTTGAAGTAGACTATCTTAACAAGATCAACAATGAAAACTGAACTCACAAGATTAGAGGTTGTTATGGTGGAAGCCAAATGACTTTGTGAACTCTTGATGCACTTGTTGGTTGAGAAGCCAAAACTTGCAATCCTTATCTATATATACTATAAAGGATGAAAGAATTGAAAAACTTTCTCACCAAAATTAGACCCATTGTACTCCTCACCGAGGATCCACTTGTCAGAGCTAAGGGGTACCAAAGTTTGGTGAAGACCTCAAGACCACATTTTAGAGAATGAATCTGCTCAAAAAGCCAAACTTTTGTCACTTAAACTTACCCCAGACCCACCGCAACCCCTGCTTTGTGTTTCCAGTCACCTGCCCGACAAATCAGCATCCTCCTCTCTTTGATTCCTTTCCTACCTCTGCGATATGTGCACACGTTAATAGAAATATCCCTACATGCATGTATGTAATTGGCTCCAATCAACATCATCCGTTGGCAACAAATTAGGCTAGCTTATTTCCTTTCTATCAGCTATACGTTCGAGGTGCATGTATGTGTTAATGGAATTAAACACCCCTATATGCATGTATGTGATTGGCTGGCTCCAATCTCCCTCACGCCGAAAAGGACAGCAAAAAAGGTCCAGTCAAAGCAGAGAAAGGGAAACGCGCTAATTGAGCTGCTCGAGCTCACGAGCTGCTCCATAATGTGTGTTTGGTTTTATTTTTACTGTCCATAACTATAAGTATTTTCTCCACTCATGATATTATATCTAATATATGGATCTTCCTTATTTTTTGCGCAGAATTTAAGTAGACAACATCTGGATAAAATTGTTGTTTGTGTGGCATAATTTGTGTTTCTTCTAAAGTTAGCAGATTGAATGAAAGACATCACGTATATAGAATTTCTTATATTAAAGACTTGTGTACCGGTTTTGAAGTGGAGTGTATTGCTCGGTATTAATAAAGAAGGTGATTTTTTAAGTAGTAGTTGATGTAATCAAATTATTTTCAAATATTTTTAAAACACGTGCCTCATCTCCACTAGGGACAATAAATAAAAGAAAAAATTCTAATTACTCCCCTCAACTATAGTCAATGTCCGGATAACCCTCTAAACTGTCATTTGGTTCATTTTACTCCCCCCCCCCCAAACTATGCCCTTTGGTTCAAATTACCCACTAATACAATTTATCCCTTTCATTTCTCTACGCATAGGCGGAGTTTTAAGTTGAAATTTTATAAGATGATAGTACACATCATAACACATGTTAGAAAAAATACATCATAATTTTTTATCATTATTTTGATAGGTTAGGATATTTAATAATAAATTAACCATTGGAGTTCAAAAATATATGAACAATTATTACAATTTTTGTTAATATGCATTGTGATGTCCACTACTACCCTACAAAATTTGAAATTAAAATTCAACTTTCGTATGGAGAAAAAAAAAGGATAAATTGCATTATGGGGTAAAATGAACTAAATGACATAGTTTAGTGGGTAAAATGAACCAAGTTATAGTTTACGGGGTTATTCAGACTTTGGCTATACTTGAATGGAGTAAATTGAACTTTTTTCTAAATAAAACTATGATTATCAAGGTGCAGAGCTCTCATGAAAACATGAAGTTGCCAAGACATGTCATGAGGTGGTTTAAATACGTCAAGAAAATTAAAAACTCCTAAATTATTGCTCTGGATTATGTCCAGTTAGGGAAGAACTTGGCATATCCTTTCAAGGTTCACTATGTGATAGGCACAACATTAAGGGTGATGGGCTTGGGATCCACATGAGTTACCATCGTAGTAGTAGCCTATCCTATGTAATTGGAGATTCAAAGTAGGGTGGTGAAATAAGCTATTGGCTAACTAGGAGGAGGGTTCTTTTATTATAGCCTCATTATGTTAGAGACGCAACTCTCTCTCTCTCTCTCGCCCTCTCTTAATTTGTATAGCTGGTTGGTATCTTAATGTGTTCCTAGTGGCTTTTAAGTAGATATATTATCCTACTGTTCAAAGAAATAAATTTATATGAGCTCTAATGTTTGTCATAGCCTTTGAGACTAGGTGATTAAGCTCATGAAAAGGCCAAGAGCATGATTTATTCGTTCCAAGCTGAGGGATGTTTACAGCGGCCTAGTATCGGTTACAAATTTAAGTTAAATATTTGAATAAAATTATCAATTCAAGGCCCGCTCCATCGTTTATTTGTGGGTGAGCTAGCGTAACTTTTGCTCAAGGTGGGTATTGAACCTTAACTGGTCTCCATTGAAATATTGATATATCAAAACAACCGCGGAACGAGTATTTTCCTTTGCCTTTGGGATTCTGTTGGCACTATTGTTAGGTTTAATGGGTACTTAACCCATTTAGTCAATAAATCAAATAAATAAATCCCAAGGTCCATATTAATACTATGAACTAATGCATGTACTAATCTCACACTTAAATAGTGGACCATGTATTGGCTCTGTACGACTAGTTTGCCTACCTCAAGAAGGGTGCTCATCTGCATAGTGTCAAATCTTCATTGATGCAACTTAGTACGACTACATTTATCGACCAGCATGATGAATGGTGCCGTACATAACAGCGCATCTGCTGCCTGGAGCAATGGCCCCTCTCAAGGGTATATTACTGCTATATCTTTTCTGTTGACTACTGGAATACGTTCAGATGTGGCAAATTAGGTAGTAAGTACATTCAAAATGCTTTACTTGGCATAGTTCATTGTTCTGTCATGTGTTTTTCTGGATTGAAAATGTTAGGAAATTGGCAAATTGCTAATTATCAAACAGTGCCTATGATCAGGTATGGGGAGTTGGGGACGCATCTCTCTGGACCCTGGTTCCATGGCACAGCAGCATTTCATTGAAGAATAATGAAGTAGCCAACGAGATCAAGTTCTTGTTTTGCTCAATTTCAGAATTTGGCTGTCAATTATTGCTGCCGCATGCTAAACTGAAGTCACGTAATCCAGAGGCAGTAAATATCTTGCTAAATTGAAATAATTAATGGACCTGAAAACGCATGCAGTAAACATCATTCACTTCTAGCTAGGACATGGCGAAGAACGGCGCTAACTAGTGGTCTATTTTCTGCGTATACATGTTCGAAAATATTGTCTGCTGACCCCCAAATAAAGCACTATCAGTTACCCAATAATGACTTGATGAAGCCGGGCTAGCTCTGGCCTCCGCCGCGGCGCTCCATCTCTGCCATTGTCCCGGGGCTGAGGACGACGTTGTTGGAGGCGCACCACGCGAGGTAGGCTTCCTGCATGGATCTCGGCGCCGACACGAGCAGTGCCGCCGGAGCTGGCGGCGGCGGCCCAGTCGACGGCGGCGGCGGAGCAGCTTGATCAGCTGCAAGGCCCAGTAGTGATGACCTGCTGCTGCTGCGGCTGCTCGGTGTCGTCGGTGGAGCCTGGGATGAGGCTGCTCCCGTGAGCCTCTGCACGGTGTGCGCGAATTCCTGGGGCGGCACTCTGTAGACCTCGTCCTCGCTGGGGTCTCGCCGCGTCCTGCTCCTCCTCGGCGGCTGTGCCGGCGAGCCCCCCCGATCGTGGCTAGGGTTCGCCATTGGTAGCTGCTACGTGGACCCTCTGTTGGGCCGGCGGGCTATGCTGTCGATCGGCGGCTAGTATGCAGATAGGTCAGTTAGCTGTAAGCATATAGTACATGTCATAGATATATACACACACACTATATATATATAGCATCTATATATCCATGTGCAGGTCCTGCTGGTCGGAGCCGGACGGTGACTCACTCAAGTGGCCACATACGAGATGAGGTCAGCACGGCGGCTGGTCTCCATCAGCTTCTGACCCGGCTGCCTCGACTGCTTGCACCTCCACCGGAACGCGAGGAATGAAGCCTGAAACGAAGGTACCTGGCAGCTACCTGAGTACCTGACCTGCGTGTCGGGTGATGCAATTGCAAAGGCGGATTCCCTGAAGAAGACAACCAACAGAAGGTGCGTACGTTTTATTATTATTTGTGGTGAAATGAATTCCAAATCCAAAGACCACAAATAGAACGGCACATATTAAATACTTTAATTAAATGAAGAGGCTAGTGAGTGACCAAGTCAAGGGAATCTTGGCTTCTTTTACTTAATTTTTGAGCCACATGCCTATATATGGAGCTCTGTATGGACCCATCCAAACCTAAATTTGACGTGTCTTTTCATCTAGAGGAAATAGCTTAGGAATTTTTGGGTGCAAAAAAAAAAGCAGCAACGTGCAGCAAAAACGGCTGCGTGACTTTTCTAGGCGAAAGAGGAATGGATGGTTGCTTACATATGGTGCCTCCCCAGGATACGACATGTATTGGAAATACTGGTCAGCCGGAGACATCACCTCACCCCATTGATCTCACTAGCCGGAGCGGAATGCATACACGCCTATCTCTTACACCTGGGGAGAAAAACGCTCCCTCGCGCCGCTCGCGTCGCCCACGAGGCGACTCGGACGGGCCGCCGCCGCCACACCTACAGGCCCTCCCCCTCGCCTCCCACCACCTCGCCGCCGCCGGAGTGCGTCGCCGGAAGTCCGTGCGGGTACAGGGACGGCGGCGGCGGGTCTCCCTCCAGGAGTTCCCCCCTCCCTCGAGTCTTTTCTCAACCAATATGGCAGCCATGGCCAGGCGGGCTCCAGTGGCTGCAACCGGTCCTGCGGGCAGCCGCCGGCCAGATCCGCTCTTGCCCGGCCGGATCTAGCATCTTCCAACCCAGCCACTTCATTTTCTGATGGGGAGGCTCCATCCTACCGACGCCGTCACCGTGGACTGTATGGGGGTCCGACCGGAGCAAGGTGGCTTCCGCTTTATTACCGGCGATGTCATGCGATAGAGACGAGCCTTCGCAGAGGGTGGCTGTGGCGGCGCTCCTTCGGCGCTGCCCGGTGGCTCTCCCCTTCCAGCGGGGAGCCTTGTGGCCACTGTGGCCTGCGGCTGACGACAAGCTGTTGTGCTTGCAGTTCGCTGCGCACGTTGGGGTGAGTTTTTTTTGGTAGCCTGACTATCAGTGGCGGAAGCGTGGTGGGGGGCGGAAGGGGCCGTGGCCGCCTAATGATATAGATAAATAAGATTAGGTTCCTGATTTAGACTAATTATAAATTATTTAGGTCTCTTTTTAATAATTAGGACTTCTAATAGTTAGAACTAAGCACTTTAGATTTTTATAGATAGAAATATCATTTTCTACTATCTTATTTACTACGTACAGGTTATTTTTTCTATAGACAAGCAACACATTAAGCTAAAACTGTAAAAGCACAGTCAGTTATTCATCTTTTGGCCATCTGTTGATATCGGTAAAATATAATTATTCATGTTAGATAATAATATAAATAAGTATTCTATTATACTATATATTCTACAACCACAATTATTATTGGACTTGTTTGGAACTATCTTACGCAGCAGCGCATTCTATATGAGCGCGTCGAGAAGAGCTGCTTCTCGTGTTTGTTATTTGGAGCCCAACTTGCATCCTTATCTTTGTTCAGTGTGAAAAAATACATCTAGCGTGGCTTTTTACTGACGCCAATATTCACAGATATATTTATTATTTATTAATTTGATATGGTTTGGCTCGGGCACCTTAAGTTTGATTCCTGGCTCCGCCCCCTACTAACTATGGTAGGTGCTGGGTGAAAGCTTTGCCCGGCTTAATGCCGGTGCCGGCGGCGGTGATGTTTTAGGCATCATCTTCCTTCTTAAAGGCATCGTCCCAATACCTTCTATTTTAGGGGTTTGAGTGAAAACCTTTTTGATCTTCCAGTTTAGCAATGGAGGCGTCAGTTCGACGTTGTTCTCTTGGTGAAGGCATCGTTTCGGAGATCCCCTCGTACCACCATTCACGGCAATAGCACTTGGTGATGCTTGGGCTTTCAGGTGTCTTCTGTTCTCCATCACCCCTACACTTCATAATTGTAGCTGGGTAATGGTTGTTGGCTTCCATCGTGGCTCAGTGAATGTCCATCATTTGACGTCTCTACTCCGTCGGTGCTCTTCCTGTTGATGGTATCATCAAATCTTATGCCGGGTGGTGTTTCCACCTATATTGCCATTCCCCTCAAGACTTCCTCCCCTTGTACGGCGTTAGATGGCAGCAAGTGGAGCCTGGATATGTTGCGAAAGATGTTACAATCAGTTCTAAGGAAGATTATTGTGTCCTGTGAGTTTTGATTTGCATGCCTCCCGCCATCCTAAGCCTCCATTCCGCTGGCCTGACCCTCGGATGGAGGGTGACAACGGAACAGCATAGTTACAAGGAGTGATGTGGAGGTGCAATGGCCACAGCTTACCTGGCAAGCTTGTTGTTCAATAACGATCCTAATCAGACGATCCATGGTCGTTTCATCAGCTGGGACCATGGCTTATCTTTTGAAGTGTAATGTAGAGTGTTGTATCTTCCTTGTTACCGTTGTTTCCGGATTGTATCGCCTCCACTTTTTCCGGATTGTATCGCCTCCATTTTTTCCCTGCTGAAAATCTTGTAATGTTTTGGCCTGCTTAAGGCCCTTCAATGAATCTCAGATGGGATTCTCTCCCCCTGTGACCATAAAAAAAAAAGTCTCCTACACCTGTTGACGAGAGGACTCCGATCCGTAGATTCCGTCTCCCGTGGTGTCTATAGTGTCTAAGCACCACCTTGATTTGGTGATGCAGAAGGCGTCTTCGACCCATTTCTCCTAGATACAAGGAAGAGTCAATCATCATAGCGGCCTTCCCTACTACGCCGGCGAGCGGCGATGCGGTGATGGTTTTTGTCAGGCTGGGAAATACTGATCACCTCCAGATGATGGCTCAATGTTAAACAGCACTATCCATATCCAATATCATGAGCGACCATCGATGTTTAGCTACCCCCTTTTGTTTCTTTACGTTAATGTAACCTACCTCATTTCCAAGCCATCGATCTAGCATCCCTGTTGGCTTGTTGCCTCTGCGCACCGGGTAGTTATATCACACCTGATAAGTGTTCATCACTACGTGAAATAGGGTAAAATGTGATGGCCAAAGAACGTTCGCCCGTCACCGGATATGCATCACTAATAACTTGAAAATAAAAGTGAAGGGCAACACTCAAAACCCGTCACCTTTTCTGCATCACTTAGTGATCTGGGTATGTCCTTGCATAGCATGCGTTGCTAGCGCCCGGACGTCCAATCCATTGGACACAACATCAAGAATAATGTTTGCAATATAAAAAAAACGTGTACTGAAACATATCAAAACATCTGGATGCAAAGAGTAAAATTTTCACGCGCGCGCGACAACATAGCTCTATTTCATGAAATATCTATTCAATTTATGCAACATCAAACAAGACTGCTGCAACATCAAATCAAATTCATGCAGGCTACCTCCACCAAATCAACCTGCAGGGATGCCTCCATGACAACGTGAATCTCGACCTCAACATATCAACTATTGTAAGTTCCAAAAATTCTATCCCAACACCGTGGGAGCCTCGCCGCCCCCCGGATTTCCCGCCGCTAGCCCGGAGCTTGCTGCCGACCTGGAGCTCGACGCTGGCCTCGTGCGCCACTGCCCCGGAGCTCCCGCCGCCGCCCTCACGGGGCTCGCCGCCAGCCTCGTGTGCCGCCTGCGGGTTCGCCATATCGCGACCTTGGCGTCCCGAGGCGGTGCAGGGAGGAGGAGGACGAGCACAACCTGCGACCCGCAGCGAACCCTCATGGTCGCGGCGCCGCCCCACCTCTCCCTGAACGCGCACGCCCCGAGCTACAGCCTCCACAGCTGCCGGAGCCCGTCCGCCCCAGATCTGCCCACGCATGCTGGAGCTCATCGGGCACCATGTGGTGCTTGCCTTATGGAGGCTGGGGCTCCATCACCAGGGGTGGGGGTTGGGGGGATCGCCTGACCATCCACAGAGGTTGATTCTGAGGAAGAGTACTCGAGAAAGCAGGAGGAACCATGGAGACGAAGAATCAGGAGAATAGATAAGGCTAACGGGAAGGGATAAGAAGCTGCAGTTAAAAAATCAACAGGAGAGGGAGGTGTCGTGGGAGGCTGGAGATGGTCACGTGGCGCTCATGCGCGTCCCATATTTTCCATCGCATCGGACACCTGCAAGTAGCATTACCGTAGTAATTAACTAGAAAATAGGGCATGACATTGCCACGCCTCGTTGCTCGGCCCAGTGGCGTGTCTCCAGGTCGATGAGGTTCATTGTGCTTTAAGTAACGACTTTAGAGGATATATGCACATTATACAAAGTAACATAGATTGTCTAGTGATTGGCAAAATAAAGCGCATAAATGATTCATAAAAAGGTAACAAATGGCCTATGCTATGGATTGCCGGCAAGCATTATTTATCAGTCATGTTAAGAGTAATGCAAGAACAAACAAGACTATCGATTAGCACATTTTTTAAAGTCAGTTATACCTGTAATAATATAGCAGTGGATTGTATCGACAACGCATTCCAACAATTAAGTTACGACACCGTGTATTGTTAGCATAAATGAAAAATAATATTGATAGAAAAAATATATCGTAATGCGTAAAATGTGGTAAATATCCCTGTTCACTACCTAAACGATCAACCTACAGGAATGGTAAGAAAAGCATCACAATCACTGTAAGAAGGAACATGCAGTGCCTCTTTGGCATTTAATAATGAGACAATGCTTTGAGAGGCTTTCAGTTTAGAGAAGGAAAACATCAATCTTCCGAATTCGCTCAGTACAAAATATTACAAATTTAGAAAGAGGTTTTGAAAAATAAACTATTTTATCTTTCCAATTATGGATTTTCAGAATATTACAGAGGAAGGTCACTTCAACCCTCTCGGCACTGGATGTTCTGGTTCACTGAATCCATCAATTTCACACACATACACAAAAAAAAATTATATTTGTGTCCACCGGATCGTTACCCTGACATCAGATATTAGATCATGTTCTGCTTTAAGCAATTGTGCACTTGTGAAGCAGGTCATTGCTTTACCCGGATATGGAGGAAGTGAGGGAGTTAGCATCTCTCCTTTCAACTTTTGGCCTTGCTTCGGGGCTGGTGATGAATGTCAATGAGAGGGCTTGTTTTCCAATCAGATGTGAGGAGCTCGATGTGCCCTAGATAATGCAATATTTCAACTGTCCTATCAAGAGCTTTCCCTGCACGTATCTTGGATCGCCGCTGCATTTCAGGAAGTTGGGAAGGGTTGAGGTGCAACCGTTAGTTGAGAAGGTGGCGGCAAGATTGCCAACTTGGAAAGGCAGACTGCTGAACAAAGCTGGCAGGTTACGTTTGGTAAATGCAGTTCTAACTTCCATCCCGGTGCATTTCCGCTCTGTGTTTGCTTTGAAAAAATGGGCAATAAAAAAGATTGACAAGGTCCAGCGGAGTTTCTTGTGGAAAGGAGCTGCTGATGCGAATGGGGGCCACTGCCTGGTAAGATGGGCCAAAACAAGCCGCCCAAAAAAATTGGTGGGCTTGGCATTCTGGACCTAGAGTTGTTCAGTAGAGCGTTGCGTCTGAGGTGGCTTTGGATGGAATGAGCCGAACAGGATCAACCTTGGGTTGGTACAGAGGTGCCGTGTGATTCAGTTGATCATCAACTCTTCAGAGCGAGCACAGTGGTGACCATTGGTGATGGCAGAAAAGCTTCTTTTTGTAAGTCTTCCTGGCTGGAAAGTAGGGTGCCAATGGATATTGTGCCGGGCTGTATAAATTCGCTTGGAGAAAGAACAGGAAAGTAAGAGAACAGCTGCAGGACCAGTCCTGGACTAGGGGGTTGTGGCGCATGAGTACGGTTGAAGAGATGGCTGAGTTTGTGTTGCTTTAGGATCTGGAAGAACAGCGGCGACATGTAGCAAGGAACTGCAGCTCACCTTTGTCTAGATTGTGTTTTCGCGCAGGAGGTTTGCTTTCTAATGCAGGGTTGGTCAAATGGCTTAGGTTGTGTTCGTTTCTTAGGGTCTAAAATTTAGATCCGTTATATCAAAAAGAATCTTGTCATTTAGAAGTATTAAATAAAGTCTAATTATAAAACTAATTGCAGAACCCCAGGGCTAATTCGCGAGACGAATCTAATGAGGTATATTAGTCCATAATTAGCGGATGATTACTGTAGCATCACTGTGGCAAATTATGGATTAATTAGGCTCGTTAAATTTGTCTCGCGAATTAGCACCCATCTGTGCAAAAAGTTTTATAATTAGACTTTATTTAATACTTCTAAATGACAAGATTCTCTTTGATGTGACGGGTCTAAACTTTAGACCCTAGGAAACGAACACACCCTTAGTGACTAAGAAGCCTGTTAGAGGTGTCGACAGCAGCGACATGTAGCAGCCTTACTCATGTACATGGCGTGGAACATCTGGAAGAAACGAAATAGAAGAGTTTTTGAAGGCAAAACAATGACAGCTCCGTTGGTCTTCAACTGTATCCTGGAGGAGTTAGGCCTGCGGCAAGCAGCTTTGGGTGCGGCAAGCGCCACGTAGTTCCATGTTAGTTTTGTTTCTTATCAAGTTTGATTGTCTCTTGTTTTATGTAATTTCCTATTAGTGAACTGTAAAACTCTGCTTCCTCTTCTTAAATAATTTGGCAGTGCTCCTGCCGTTTTCTTCAAAAAAAAAAAGAAGCAGGTCATTGTGAAACTTTTGAATATCAGCAGAGGAGATAACTTTTGAGTATATGCTCACTGATTCCAACTTTAGGCAAGCACCCAAGTTTGGTTAACACGGAGCTCTGTTTCATGTCTACCTGAAATGCAATTCATGAAGACCAAAGCTTAGGGACACCTAAATGCATACAGGATAGGACAAGCAGAAATTCAGAACTGAATCCAAAAACAGCAAGATGGATTTTTCGGTAGCTATATGAAATTATGCCCCAAGCATATGCTCCTACAAGCATTGAACTAATTGCCCACGAAATGACTTACTCCGTATACAGTTATCTGAAGTTATGTCCCATGCATATCCTCGTGCTTGCATGCAGCAGGTTCCAACTTCTGTGTTGTGCTTGAGCGCGATCAGCCATAGAAACGGCTTCCATTAAAAATATACAAAATCTAAATAGCAGACTAGCGTGGTAACTCATATGAGATGAACCGGCCGGGCGGCCGAAAACCTTACGGTGGCGGTGAGCATGGCCATGCACAGTGCCACATCTCCATTGAGATCCATCTATAGCCACTCCAGCCTCTCTCCTTCCTGATCTGATCAGATGGATGAGCACCGCCATGTGGAGATCCATCTCCAGCCACAACTTCCTGGTTAGATTGATCATTGTCCTCCTATATATATGTGAATGGATGATGAAAGGACCGAGGGAGAAGATTGTGCAAGTATTTGTTGCGATGGATATGGCAACGTGAAGGGATAAAAGTCAGTTTGGATAACATGTGGGATGTGATTGGTAGATTGTTAGACTAATTTCTATTTTATAATAGTAGATATGGGTAATTGTGATATTAATATAAGGGGTTATTTTATTCTGATTTTTTATAATGGCATAGGAGGGTAATTTCTTAGAAATAGAGTCGATCCAATGGCTTGATGGCTAAATATTTTGCTTTCTTTAGAAAATTTCTAGGATTTGTTTTTTTTCTAGAGTGTCCATTTAGGATCCTAGGTAGCTTTACCTGGAGGTTTAAAAAAACCTCCAATTAGTAATAGTAAGATTTGCCCCCAATCATTGTCTTCTGCCTTCGCCCTAAGAGTAGCAGGTCAATGATCATGAGCTGAGCAAATATAATTCTTGCAACCAAAACTCCAAGTGGTACTTTCATTAAAACTCAACCAAGAGGACTATCTCAAAGTCAACTACACAAACATCAAGAGGAGTGAAACTCAAAACCATGATAGACATAATTGGTAGTTATACCGTATTCTAACGGAATGATGCACTGCCAGAAAACGGTGCATTCGCCGCTAGCATTAGTACCGGCTACATCTTGAGCTGGTACTAACACGTGCATTTAGTACCAGTCCGAAAAAATAGTGCCCCGGGAATACCGGTTAAGAACACCAACTGGTACTAAAATAGCTCCACCGGCAATAGCTAGATTCTTCCCTGGAGGCAATTTAGTAGCGGCTGGTGGTTCTAACCGGTACTTAAATTGCCTAGATGCACCTTAGTACCGGCTGGAGCCACCAGCTGATCCTAAATTGCCTCAGCTCGTACTGGCTGGAGGTTTCAGCCGGTACTAAATAGCCCGACACATTAAAACAGCCACCTCTTCTTTCTCCTCAAGCCCGAGCAGCTCATTTCTTCCTTCATCCTTCCTTGTTCATCCATGGCGCCATAGGGGAGGTGCTGCCCGATTTCTCCATTTTTCTTGGAGATTTCACCCATCCAAATGTTCCAAAGGTTAGCAACTCTATCGTCTCTTCATTCATTGTTGGTTTGCTAGTAGTTATGCTTTGTAGCTAGAGAAATTTACAAATTTTGGAATGAGGGAGAATAGAGAGAT
Organism: Panicum hallii; assembly: GCF_002211085.1. Classification (NCBI taxonomy): domain Eukaryota; kingdom Viridiplantae; phylum Streptophyta; class Magnoliopsida; order Poales; family Poaceae; genus Panicum; species Panicum hallii. The sequence goes on from NC_038050.1 coordinate 53,216,458, forward strand.
TTTGTATTTATACATGTATTAGAGTATATTTTTGATAGATTGCCACATCCTACATTTCAACCTTTATTTATGGCTAGTTTGCTATTTTTTCTGGGATTTTTAGAATGAGGGATAATGGGGAAGAATGGAAAGATTTTGTATTTATACATGTAGTGTAGATAAACTTTATTGGATAGATTGTAATTTCCTACTTCATTATGATAATATTTTGTTGCGTTTTTATGTGTGAAATTTTTTATGCCCTATAGTTAGAAATATTTATTTTTTTAAAGAATACATAGAATATGAGCATATTATAATAAATACATTTATTTAGAGTTTGGTCCTTCATAATAGTAATATCGTTTCATCGTATTAAGGAAGATGTGCATCTTTAATTTCATTATAGTTCCTTAAAAAAAATTGTGAAGCTCTGTCCCATTGACTTAAATTGCTCATCTAAAGTTGTCAGGGATAGATCCCCTGGGTACCGCAAGGAAGCTACCCATGAGAAAAAAGAAGTCTGATTTCTACTAGAATTCCACTGTAATCCTATTAGGACTCGTACCTTGTAATTCTACTAGGACTCCTACCTTGTAATCCTACTAGGAACCCCGTCCCCTGGGATATATAAAGGAGGGCACGGATACCTAGAGAGGCAGAGAACCAACAAAGAGCAGCCAACAGGCAACTCAACACCCAAGCGCTGGGCGCAATATACAACTCCTCAAAACAGGACGTAGGGTATTACGCTACTCTAGCAGCCCGAACCTGTCTAAGTTTGTGTCCTGTGTCCTTGCGTTCACCTTTAAGTTCCAGATCCAGCGATCCCTCACCAAATAATCACCTACCTTAGGGTATCCCTAGGTAGGCCGACGGTAAAAACACCGACAGCTGGCGCCACCGTGGGGCCGATCATCGCGATCATTGGGCGAATTTGAAGGACCTCTTCATCAACATCAATCCACTCAAGGTGGCGGATTGCTACTTCGTACATATGCATCGGCGGATCGATTCATCGAGTTCGAGATCGGATCCTTCAGTGTACGACTACATCGACCTCGACTACTCAGCTCGACTTCACCTCGCGCTGCAGCGTCGATGCACCACGGCCGCCAACCTCGACGACCCGGTTCAACTTCGGCTTGTGCCGCAATGTCCGCGCGCAGCAGCGACTAGTTCGACTACATCGACTTCGCGAGGAGGCTCGGCGGCCCGCCAGCGACTATTTCGACTTCGCGAGAAGGCTCGGCGGCCCACCGGCGATCACTTCGACTTCGCGAGGATGATCGGCGACCCGCCGACGACTACTTCGACTACTCGTCTCGACTAGAAACTAGTCGAGCGCAAGCCTCACAGCAACAACTACATCAACTACTCGTCTTGACTTGAAAACTAGTTGGAATCGACTCCGACTAGTCGAGCTTCATCAACAAACCGTTGCAGCTCCATCAACAAGCTCTACGGCTTCGTCGACATTCGTCCACGAATCAAGCTAAGTGACTTATAACTTTTCAACTTGTTCTTCACAAGATCGGCTACCTTTTTGGGTACGCCTCTCGACGGGCATGAAACCCTCGGGGGCTACACCATGATCGACTACCTATCTATGTACGTCTCTCGACGGGCATTGAAACCCTCTAGAGCTACACTTCGTCGACTACTTATCCGTGTACGACTCTCGATGGGCATTGAAATCCTCCAGAGCTACACTTTGTCGGCTACTTTTTGCGCAATGCGCATTCATTCTGTCGCAATGTCGACTACTTTTGCGCACTGCGCATCCTCTTTATCGCATGATGACTACTTTCTACTCATTGTCTCCTCTTAACGGTCGCTAATCTACTCGAGTAGCAAATGCCTTAATCCATAAAATCTCGAGTCTCCAGTCATGACCTAAGCGACCCGTCCTGTATGAGCGAAGGCTAGAGACCTAAGCGACTCGTACATGCTATGGGCGAAGGCTAAACTGGGACCGGGTGAACATAAAGGTGGACTATTCAGGAGATTTAAATGGCCTAAACAAGAGCTCGACACAGCAACTTTTACACCGAATAAATTTTGGTGTCTTCACATTATTACTGAGTACTACTCGGTATCTTCGCATTATGCTACATAATGTATGCATTATCTTTTTTCAGATCAAGCTTTGGCAACAACCCTCCAGGCAGCACGGCGTGCCATCACAGTTCCGCTAGTTCCCAGGCTCGGGGGCTGGGCGATGCACACTACTCGACATGGCTCCTTCGGCTCTTCTGGCTCGTAAGATCGGGGGCTGGACGCCGCAAAACTACTCGAAGACGACTCATATGAAGACTGAGAGTGCATAAGAAACCCTAAGTCACCGCGCGGTTAAATAAACCAATGGAGGCTCAATTTCACTGTGCAGAAGGCGAAGAGCTTTTCTCGGGATTTCAGAGTAACACCAATGCCACGATTCTTGGATCCTTTTTCCGAATCTAAGGGTTTTGGATTCAAGGCTCGGCGGCTGCAGGATACGTGTCATCGACTATTTATTTTTTGAATGTACTCGAAGGATAAGAAAAGAAGATTCAAGACTAATTTGACCCTCAACTTGATTCTTCGATTCAACCTAAGGCTCGAGAGCTACTCTATATGGAGTGCAATTTTCCATCGCACCCCGTACAAAAGAAGACTTGAAGCTATTCGGGGTACGAGCACCTTATAGTCTCGATGCAACCAAGGAAGTACTCGAAGAAGACCTTCAAGATGGAGTTTCAGAAGAAGCCGAAGACTACTTCAGAAGTACTCGAAATGCCTGCAGTACTCAGCTATGAAGAGCTCGGGGGCTTGTCAGGAATAGATCCCCTGGGTACCGCAAGGAAGCTACCCGTGAGGAAAAAGAAGTCTGATTCCTACTATGATTCCACTGTAATCCTATTAGGACCCATACCTTGTAATTCTATTAGGACTCCTATCTTGTAATCTTACTAGAAATCCCGTCCCCTGAGATATATAAAGGAGGGCAGAGATACCTAGATAGGCAGAGAACCAACAGAGAGCAGCTAACAGGTAACTTAACACTTAAGCGCAGGGCGTAATATAGAACACCCCAAAACAGGATATAGGGTATTACGCTACTCTAGCGGCCCGAACCTGTTTAAATTTATGTCCTGTGTCCTTACGTTTACCTTCAAGTTTCAGATCCGGCAATCTCTCATCAAATAATCACTTACCTTAGGGTATCTCTAGGTAGGCCGATGGTAAAAACACCGACAAAAGTGTTCCTTAATGAAAAATATGATTGCAGATGGATCAACGATGAATGACGACAAACGCATTTAGTACCGACCAGTACTAACCGGGATTTCGGGCCGATACTAATGCTAAGTTCCGTAGCAGTGATGATAGTGAAATAGAGACCAAAGACAATCATATCAAAGTAATCACTTATAATTATTATAAATAAATATTGCAAATCTACGCACCAACGCCTCTAGTCTTTGCCACTGGAGCGCGCCGTGTCGGGAAACAATATAGCCGTTGCTTCGGCCTGCAATTGATATGTGGACCACGCTTATTGGCGGAGTTATCCAGGAATATAAAAAAAAAATTAACAAGTATACAATCTCGGGTTCATGGCTCACTAGTAGTACTGACTCTCCACATCTTGATTCAAAATTCTTATCTAGCGCGCGAGCACTGCGAGCCGATTGCAGCGAACGCACACACGTGTTTAGTCACACAAAACGTTATCTGCTCGGCTCCTCGCGCCCTTCTTCCCCTTCAAGCTAGCCTCTCCTATCACTCACGTGGACCCTTTTATGTCCTCTCATTTATCATCTTTTTATTTTCTCATTTCGATTTTTTTTTCTGCGACATGAGCGAGGCGCCGAGGGTGCATTTTTTTTGTAAGTTGGGATGTCTCCATTGAGCTTCTGTATGCACACATATTTCAGATTTCTAATACCACAAGCTCTTTGTTCATATTCTCCTGTGTATGGAGTCAAAATGCTTTTAATATATGCTTTCCAACTCTATAATTATGGACTTATAGTTTATATATATACATGATATTAAAGTTAGATATGTAGATAGGTATCTAACCAATATGTATGAAGTTTCCGATTTACCCTCAGATAAAATTTAGTTAAAAGTTTCTAACATGTGCTTAAAAAATTTTGGATCTATGTAGCAAAAAGTTTGAAATGTGCTAGAACAAATTCCTGCAGCTCTGACCGCAAGTTTGGAACTACAAAGTTTTGGATCCGGGTGTATAAAGTTTATAATATGATAGTAGAAATTTACAATGTGTTAGTAGAAAGTTCATAAATTTGGAGTCAAAGTTAAGAGTTACAAAGTTTTTGGATCCTTGAAATGTTTGAAACATGTTAATAGAAACTTTTGAATTTATTAAACTGCAAATTTTGGAGTTAAGTTTGTACAATATTTTTAACTAGTGTCTTCAAAGTTCCTGAATTCAAAGTGCAAAGTTACCAAATTTTGAACGCAAAGTTTTTCACATAATGTTGAAATCTGGACATGTCAAAAGTTTTGAATATATCGTTTGAAACTTTTTCATATCCAATCTCAAAGATTTTAGATGTTTACTTAAAAGTTTGAAACGTATAAAGTTATTTATACGAAGTTTTCCATTCACTGGAAGAGAAAAATAGTTAAAAGTTTTAAATATATGCTTTGTAAAGTTTTGTATATAGGAGTACAAAGTTTGTAACGTGTTAGTACAAAATTTTTGGACGTAGGAGTGAAAAGTTTGGAATTGCAAAGTTTTGAATCTAGTTGTACAAAGTTTATAATGTGCTTGTAGAAAGTTCATAAATTTGGAGTCAAGGTGTGGATATACAAAGTGTTTGAATCTTTCATAGTATAATGTTTGAAACTTGTTAGTAGAGTTTATTGATTTTGGAGCGTAAAATTTGGAGCCAGTTTTTGAAGTGCTAAAATGGGCGGAGGACCATTTTAGTACCAGAAGGAGAGCCAGATAGGGAAACTAGTGAGTAAATAGAATCTAGAGAGCGGAACTACCGAGTAATTAATGCGGAGGGGAGAGAACAGCAGGTCTGCGTTGGGTGCCTACAGCGTGTTCGCCGCCAGCTGCTAGCTACACGTGCGCGCCGTTGCCAACTATCAACGCTCGCCAGCGGTCGTAGCGAACGCGCGCCGAGCAGCGGCCCCGATACTAACACATATGGGAGTACGGGACTCATGTCAGTTTATGACAATTTGGCCGATCTTATTCTGTCATGAAATCATCGTGCAACAGTAAGTGATGTTTTCTGTTTGGTCTCGGTCGTAAGTTCAGTGACGTTTTGTAATTTCGTCACTAAACTTACAGGGTTGCAATTTTTATGACATTTTTGGTCAAAAACACTATGAATTTATGAGGTATTTTTATTTATCGTAAAATTTTTATCATGTATCAGCAAATTTTGTAGTATAACATGAGACAACTCGCCGCCTTGCACGAGCTCATGACGAAGTAGAGCAAGACACGGATAGCACTGGGTGGATGAACACAAACCAGTTCTGAACTCACCAGCCATGTGCAATTATCTTCACCGTGGTTGTTTTCGTACGGGTGGCATCTACGTGCGCAACTACGGTGGTGTTCCGACTCCCACACTTGCACGAGTGTCTTCGTGAGGATGCGCGCAAGCATCGATGCTGGCAATGGCCTCCTGGGTCGCGATGTCTGGCAGGCCACACTAACCATACCACTGCAACACCACTCAAATGCTAGGTTGCTTCCCGTATCAGATAAAGTACCAGTCGGATAATCTAAACATTCATGCTAGCGCCTCTTATGGAGCAGACACAAATACTTCCCATAGCAGCCCATTTGGAACACCGTTGCAGATAGTTTCCGTAGTGGCCCATGCTAGACTGGGGGCTATTCCTAGAAGGCTCCACCGCCGTGGGCCGTCGTGGGCTGGCGCTGCTCCCCCGCCGCCTGCTAGCTCCGACGCTGTCTCGGTGCCTTCGCCGCCGCCCTCTGCCACTGTCGACGCTAACCCGGCTCATCATTATCGTTGGCCGAGCTCCCCCGCCTCCACTGTCACCCACCGGCTCTGGTGCTGCGTCCTTCTGTTGCCGCCGTCCCAAGCTCCTCCTCCAACTCCGGCCGACTTCCCCTGTAGCCAACCCTGCCGGCTACCATCCCCCACCGCCCCGGCAGGCGCCTAGCTGCCATCTCGACTGTTCCCACCGCCGATCCAGCAACTCCCCGCGATCCTCTATAGGTCCAGCGACACAGCAGCCCCGGCAACCCTAAACTCTAACTCCAGCAGCTTCAGAACCCTAACTCCAGCAGCCTCGGTGGCGTGGCGGGCGGCGCTGGCGGTGGGCTGTCGGTGAGCTTTCTGCGACCGGTTGGATCCCACCCACGCGCGTAATTTCTAACATTAGCGTGCTCGACCCTGCTGCATGGCCGCTCCGATCGGCGACGCCAGCGGGGTGGCATCACCAGCGCTACTGCGTGTTGGGCCCGTGGGGATGTTTCCTTTTTTTCCCCATGGACACAACGGCCCAGGATGCTAGCTAGCCGTGGTAATAGGATGGAGGTCCACGAGCAAATGTTTGAACCTCTTTTAAATAAAACCTTTTATGTTATTTTCTAATCTTTGCACTAATTAAGGGAAAAAGTCATTTTGTAACTTCTTTACTTTTATACAAAGATATTTGTTGAATCCTAATTCAATAATTTGTATGACATGTTCAACATTTTGTATTTGGCCTACAAGAAGTCAAAACACCTTTCATAAGCACCCAACATTTTTAAAATTCTTCTCAAACTCAACAAATATTAAACCTCATTCAGATTTTAAAATCCGGAATTTATGTACAGATTGTTGAAAAAAAATATTGGAGATATAAATTTGTATACTCAAATTGTTGAATTATCGTGCATAAATTGCTAAACGATTAGTGGCATCAATGATAAATATTGTACATGTAACATGTCAGCAGTGCTATGGGATTTTTTTTCCACTGCCATACGGGCGGCTGGCGTGACCTGTGCTTGCTCCGCGAGTATATACAGTGTATCCGGTATCCAATTTCTAATAAGGAAAAAGCTAACGAAAACAATGCATTGAGCACACTTGCCTCTGTGTATCGATTGTACAAAGTCAATTGTAACGTCAGCAGCATAATTAATGACAGCGAATGTTAACCATTATTGGAGTAGATCACAATTTGGCAGGGATGGATGAGGAGTGTGGATTAATTGGGGCGTAGGATGGCCGTGATGATTACAGCGAGAGCACGATCATCCACGAGGAGGCCCGTGTGCGACACATTGCGCACCTTCACCATACTGAACTGAGCCGCGGGGCGCCTCCACGCCGGGTCGACGGCCACGAGGCTCGCCAGGTTCACCAGCCCGTCGCCGTCCCCCATGACCATCCTCGGCGCCGCGTCGAAGCCGTCTCCCGGGTACGCCAGCATCTCCGGCGTGTCCACCCCCGGAACAGGGGCAGCACGCGGGACTCGTACGGCCCGACGGCCGCGCCCATCCCGATGTCCTCGAGGAACGCGGCCATGTCGTGTGCCGTGTAGGCCCTGCTCCTGGTGGTCACCAGCGGCCGCGCGGCGCCGAAGACGCCGGGACTCGGCAGCGGCCACAGGCTGCTCTGCAGGCTCCGGTACTCGTCCCTGAGCGCCAGCGGGTCGACGAACGGAAGGCCGAGGCTGTTGCCGAGACGAGCGTGAGCATGCCCAGGACGACGCCTCCCCACGGCGCGGCCACCGGCACGAAGCGCCTGCGCCACGCCAGGGGCCGCCGCAGCAGGAACTGGTGCGACAGCGTGCCGCCGTAGCTGTGGGCCACGATGGTGACCGGCCTGCCGCCGTTGCGCCGGCTCGCCCGATCCACCAGCCCCTTGAGGCGGGCGAAGAAGGCGTCGCCGGCCCTGGACGGATGGCCCGGCGGCGCCACCGCGTACCGGAAGTCGTAGGGCGCGCCGAACAGGGTCTCGCCATCGCGGTAGCCGGCCCGCTCCAGCCGCGACAGGAACCGGTCCATGTACGAGAAGTTTCGGCGTTCCGGGTCCGGGTAGCGGAAGGCCCGGACGGAGCCGAAGAAGGGGACGCAGGTCATCCGCTCGGCGAAGCAGAGCACGCCGGTGGGGTCCTCGAGGGCCGCGGAGTCGAGGAACAGGCGGAACCAGCCTCGCCCCCTGCGCGCGGCGCAGAGCGGTGACGACGGGCAGTAGAGCTCGGTGAGGCGCGCGTCGAGCTCGTTGCTGGCGTACCCGGGCACCACCCCTCGAGCTCAAGGATTTGGACAGGATAGCGGGCACAGCTGGGACAAGAAGCAAGGCCGCCCAGCACAGCCTGGCTGCTATGGCCATGGCAAACGCGCTCGATCGATTTTGCTTGGGGCTACTTCTTTTGCTTTTGCCAACGATAAATGCCTATATATCGATCGTATATAGGTACACCGTATTACCTTCAATGCATTTTATGTCTGGCTGATAACACTGCGTACATGTACATAGTACTACATCTCAACGGCTTCCATGTGGTGAGTTTATTTCTTATTAAAGGGACTTGGTTTAGCTAGACCGGGTCGAGGTCTTTTCAGAAACTCGATTTTTTGTCAAAGACACGTCTCATACACAACTGAAGCTGTGTCAAGTCTGTGCATTTTTTTCTTGACAAGGGAAGTCCATGTTTTGTGTCTCTTTATAAGAAGAAAAACAACTAACCAACCCAAATTTCAAATGACAGCATGCGGGAAACTCAATTTGGCAGTTCAGTTTGGCAGCAACTGAAGCCACCATTTCCCAGGCAGCATCCACGAGCACGGTGGTTACCCAACCTCTCGCGGCGGCGGCGGCGCGATTGCAGCACCTGCAATTATCACCAGTGGCAACCGCGCGCGGAAGCCGTCGCCGTCGATGCAGATCTCGACTCCACGCCGGGGGCAGTGGGACCAAGGATTGGGGCTCCTACGCGGGGCCAGAGGGTGGCGGCGGAGGGGGCTTCCGTCGAGGGTCTCGTTGTCGTTAGGCGGCGAGCGAGTGTGAGCAGCCGGTGGCCGCCAACGAAGAGCTCGCCCGGGGTCTCATCTCGCGTTGGACTGGGCTGCATCGCTGTTCGTGGGCCGACGACCGATGGCGCAACATCTCTTCCGTCGGAATTTTTTTAAAAAAGGGTTTTAAAAAATAAAATTCGAAAAAGGAGCGCCGATTGTCAAAAATTCAAAAAATGGGTATCTCCCGCCCATCAAGCGGGCGGGAGGTTCCAAAACCATTTCCAGGCCCCTCCCGAGGGCCTCTTCGTGAATAAGAAACGCGAATAATAAACTTTTCTTATTCGTGAAGAGGTCCTAACGCGACCCCGGGGGCGTCCCGCCCGCCCAACGGGCGGGAGGTCCCCCCACTATATAAGCCCCCCACCTGCCTCTAAATTTTCATTTTATTCAGCAAAAACCAGAAAAAAAAGAAAGGGAGGAGAGGAAGAGAGAAAAGGAAGCGGCGAAGCCCTGTTGACGCGTCGGTTTGGAGGTATATTCTCATTCTAGTCATATAATTACTTGAAAATAACTATAATCTAGGAAATATTTCTTAGGGTAGTAATGTTTTGAATAGTTTTTAGTATTTTCAATTGTTTTTAGTATAATTTATATTCTAAATAGTTTAGAATCTGGAAAATATAATCTGAGAATCGCTGAAACTTAGGGTCATTGTGTATTAATATGTAGTATAACTAGTTTATTAATGATTGATAGATATGTCTTCCGAGAAGGGTATTTTCAGTATATATTATGGAGAAGGAAATGTGATTTATGGGCCGAATGGGGTAGATTTAAGTGAATTCAACTGTGCGGTCAGAGGAATTACCAGACCGCATGAGAGGACATTTGAATCCCTATGCAATTGGTTAATGATGGGATTAAGGATTAATTAGGAGACACACACTGTGAGTGTTCAGTGCATCATAAATCGTACCACTCGCGCTTTGATCTGAGAGCTGATGCCACTTGCAAGCAACGAGGACTGGTTAACTTATCTGCAAAATGCAAGTCATTGGCAATGGCCACTGGTACTCCTTATCAGTGTGCACCAGAACCCTTTGATAAATATTAAAGCTGCTCCGAGGGATGAAAATGTTGATGAAGAAGTTGAGGAGCCAAACATTATGGAGGTGGCACCGCAGCACCTCAATGCGTGGCTGATGAGGGAAGAACATACCATTTATTGTTGAACAGCTGCAAGACGAAAAACGTGAATTGGATGAAGCAATGAAGGCCGATTCGTCTACTGATGACGAGGATGTGCCTGAAGAATGGGTAAGCAGCGACTTCAGTCATCTTGTCGTAGATGAGGAATCCAGCGTGGCTTGTGATTGTAGGGAGAACGAAGTTGTACAGGGTGCGAGTTACCACTCAATTGATAAGGTGAAGAAAGCTGTTAAGTGTTGGTCTTTCTCTCTTATGCGAGAGTTCAAAACAGTCGAGTGCAAATCTCGTAAGTACGATGTGGTATGTGTGAAGAAGGACTGTCCGTGGCGGGTGCATGCCTATAAGGGAAAATGGAAAGATTATTGGGAATGCTCAATTGTCACTCAGCACACTTGTCATTTGTCGGGCGTGCAGAAGTCCCATCGCAGCCTTACATCACAATACATCGCAAATGAGATGTACGGGATGATAGTAGAGAACCTGTTATTTGAACCAAAGTCTATTATCAGGCATATTCAAGAGAAGTATAAGTATAATATTTCGTACAGCAAGGCGTGGAGTGCAAAACAGAAAGTGTTGGAGATAAGGTTTGGGACGTTCGAGGCTGCATATGATAATATTTCTCGATTGCTGACCATCCTTTATCAGAGAAATCCTGAAAGCTATTATGACCTGAAAAGTCTAGACAGAGAAGAAGATCCGTCCTTCATATTGCAGCGGGTCTTTTTCAGCTTGGATCCATGCATTAACGCATTCCAACACTGCCGGCCTATCCTGTGCATCGATGGGACCTTTCTCACAGGAAAGTATAGATTGCAAATGCTGACAGCTATTGGAGTGGATGGAAACAATCAATTGCTTCCTGTTGCTTTTGTTTTTGTTGAGAGTGAGAACACAGACAGTTGGTACTGGTTCCTAGAACGTGTTAAGCTTGGAGTCGTTCGGGATTGGGAAGATGTCCGCCTAATTCATGACCGTCATGCCGGCATACTAAGGGCAATACTAGATTTGCAGGAGGGGTGTGTGGAGACCGGAGAGCCGGCCAAGTAGCGTGATGTTCGCAGTAGGTGGTGCATGAGACACATCGGTGCAAATTTTTTCAGGCAATTCAAGAACAAGCACCTTATGGATATGTTCAAGAGGCTATGCAAGGAAACAAATCAACAAAAATTTAATAAGCAGTGGCATAAACTTGATGAACTGACCGGGAAGAAAAGAAGCGAGGACGCAGCAAAACCAGAACTGCACAGGACGAAGCAGAGGCTTTGTGTCCTTTGCCAACAGATACTGCACGTATTCGTAGAATTTCTGGGTCAGCGATGAAAATCTTTTCTGAATGGATTGAGAATGAACCGAAGGAGAAGTGAGCGTTGCTTTATGATACCGATGGTGCAAGGTACGGCATAATGACCACCAACTTCGCCGAGGTTTACAATTGGGTGATGCGAGGTGTTCGTGAGCTTCCACTGGTTGCAATTGTTGAATTCATCGTCCGCGGGTGTACCGATTACTTTAGAGATCGGTTCACTAAAAATCAGGCATATATGCAAGATCCTGACAGATATTTTGGGAGAATGATGACAGATTATATGACCAAGAAGGCAGCTAGCGCCCAGCTACACCACGTACGGCAATGTGGTACACAGGAGATTAAGTTTGAGGTAGCTCCCAAAGACAGAGCACGACGTGGCATGAGACGTCAAACTCCTGTAAAGGAGTGCATCCTCAATTTTAATGGAACTTGTTGTTACTCATGCATAAGGTCAAAGTTGCTGCACGTAACTTGTTCTCATGTAATGGCTGCTTGTGCGGATATTGGACATCCTATCGATATATATGTTTCCCATTACTTCAGAAGGAGACAATTGCCAGCACCTGACAGTATAAGATCTATGGGTTCCGTATGGTTGGATCGTTTACTGAGGCAGCAAATCCTGTGATGTATATTCCAGACCCGAGAACAGCTCGGGTTAAGAGAGGGCGCCATCAGACACGGCGTATTCGTAATGACATGGATGAGTTAGAGCTCCGTACGAGGATACAACGCTGCAGTGCATGTAACCAGAGTGGACACATGTATAAACGTTGTCCGAACAATGATGCTGGGTCTAGTTCTGCTGAAGCTGGCCCTACAGGTGATGCTACAGATGGAAGACTTTCGGTTGCATCAAGGAGTGGGAGACGTCGCCGATCGAGTGCTACTACGACATCAGGCATCGTTTAGTTGTAATTTTATTTGAACATTGTTTGCTCATGTGTAATATTTACCGCGTTGTTCGTAATATTTGGATTCTACTTTGCAAAACGTAATATTTGGATTCTACTTTGCAAATCTTGTATTTGAAAAAAGTATGAATTTTAAATAGTTTTTAAAACATAAATTCTATTAAATAGTTTGTAAAACATAAATTCGATCAAAACCATCAAAAAATAAGTTGTAAAATATAAATTCCATCAAAACCATCAAAAACCATAACCATCAAAAACAAAAAATAAACAACCTCCCGCCCGTTGGGCGGGTGGGATGCCTCAGGGTCCTCTTCGCGAATAAGAAAAGTTTCTTATTCGCGAAGAGAACCTCGGGAGGGGCCTGGAAAAAGTTTTGGCACCTCCCGCCTGTTGGATGGGCGGGAGGTCCCCGGCCCCACGCCTCCCGCCCGATCAACGGGCGGGAGGTACCCATTTTCCGAAATCTTCCGAGTTGGCACCTCTTTTTTAAATTTAATTTTTTTAGGCCTTTTTTTTTAAAAAAACTCTCTTCCGTCGCTCCGTTCGAGTCAAACCAACATCCCATTCGACGGAGGGGAGATCCAGCCAGCCCATCAGGTGCAGCATCATCATCAGGTTCAGCTGAGCCTGAGATGTCATGCCATAAGCCACACCGTGTAGTCTAGTCTCGCAGCAGCTGAGGATACATAACGTTGAGCCACACCGTAGTCGTGGTCATAGCAGTGCACAATGCCAATAGAGCTATAGAGCTATGGATAGGAAATGCTAGCTTGCTGCAAACGTTCAGTCAGCGCCTGCCGCCAGCATGTCAAGTGGCACCCCCTGCACATCTGATGCACGCTGCTTCGCCGATGGTAAGCTCATCAGCAACATCTAGTCTAGTCTCCCATCGCAGGGCAAGGTCTAAACTATACAAAAACCTGGGTTGCCAGTCAACCATCTAATATCTGGTACCATAAAACGTGATGAGCGTTTGTGAATGGCACCAGAACAGGGTGCCGCTACTTCTGCTATAGGTACTGCACCTCTCAATCACCAAGGAGAAAGGTTACCATCGTCACCAGATTTCCTAAATACTGCACCTTGCAGAAGATACGAAGCCTTGTTCCGGACCTGCATCGAACAACATGCCTGAGCCTAAGCAAAGGAAAAGAAGGGCGCGTAAAAGCTTGCAGCAAGCAAGTTTATGTACCTTTGGTGCATACAATCTCCAGTTTCTGAATTCAATCTGCGTGGAACAGTTACGCAGATAATTACGCCAATGCAAGTGTCAACAACCATGATCTTGTCTCTGAACGCATCACTTGAGAAGAGTAAGTTGTCCATCAAAACTAAATGCACATAAAGCCTGAAAAAGTGGCATTCTTTCTCCTTCACTTTGATGGATGTGACTAGCTTCAATATCTTTTCAACATTTCCCACCTACAGACACGAAGGGCAGAAAGTCACTGCACAAAACCAAAAGGACACAAGGCAGCACATATCTTTTCAGCATTCTCAGGCTCTACCTTAAGGCCAAAGTTAATCTTCAGCAGCTGAAGTGCCAGCTGACTCCTTAGGAATTTGCCGCGCACATTGGTCCCAGTAATGGTTGTAATGCAGTCAACTATCCTTAAACAATTAAGGTCCATAGTAACCCTGCCATGTTATGAAATTCACTTTAAATAGGCATAAAATAAATTGTAAAGAGTGAACCATGGGACAATTTTCAGGAAACATCTGTACCAAAACATCACTACTAAATACTGTGTATGCAACTTTATCACGCCCTCAATGTAATATGGAAGCTTATATCCTACTTGTAGGCATATTGAGCTAACAAAATTCATCAGCACTATAAGTTGGGGATAACTCCTAGTCAGTCTTTCATGCCTACTTTAATTACTCTGCACTTCCTGGGTTGCAGATAAATATACTTTATGACAGACAATCAAGCATGTACGAAAATATTATCTCTGGGCGATTGATTCAGCCACCATCACACAGCTACTTTCCCACTCACTAGTATTGAAGTATAATACAAGTGAATTCAGGCAGTCTCCCAATATCAGCAGCAGGCCTTCAAGCCCACGGTCCAAAAGGAGGGAAATGACAATAACAAGGAGTTCTTCTGACTCAGAAGGCGAGAATATGGAACACACTTTTCTGTACAATAAACAAATGGAACAATAAAGTAGAATTAACCAGGTAAGCAAATTCCACCCTTTGTCAAAACAATATTTATCATATTTCTCAAGAATCAAATTAACACAAATGGAGGTGACTGTTGACGAGAAAAAAAAAAGCATTATCACATATTATGGAACAATAGTACAATACAGCCACGTCACACAAATTTGGAATAAAGAAGAATGGAACTTGAAATGTCCACTAGATTGGTAAATCTGGGAGAATCATAGCATGTTAGCATGAAACAATAGTGAATTCCAAGCAAATATTAATATAGCATAATAATGTCAGAAAGAAACATAGACATAGCAACACAAGTATCACACTGGACATTCTATCGCGGATGGAACTTGGCAACACAAAGCACCAAAGAGAGTAGTATCCTTTGAAATTTTGAATTTCAACAAAGAAATAACTAAGACAATCATCTTATGCTAATTTTACATTAATGTCCGCCAGTTTAGGTTTTATAAGTGAACAGCGAGCAGGAATACTTAATAACAATTTCCACCATGTTAAATACTGTACCTGATTTTGCAGCAAGCAGATACAACTCTTAACCATGCAATGATGTAATGAATGACGATAAGTTTAATTTGAATATGAAAGCTACTGGACAGTACTTAACGATTCTTCTAAATGGTGAGCCGGGAGAATTAATCCAACATCAACGAGGGCTGCGGCAGGGGGATCCTCTATCCCCTATGTTGTTCATTCTTGCTATGGATGTTCTGAATAGTTTATTTGTGAAAGCACAAGAAGAAGGGTTGCTGCAGCCGCTATCCACCCGGGTTGCGGGTCAGCGGCTATCACTTTATGCTGATGATGTTGCGTTATTCATTAAACCGGTTGAAGATGAGCTGCTACTAACGAGAGACATCCTTACCATATTTGGGGAAGCCTCTGGGTTGGAAACAAATTTGCAGAAGAGTAATATTGTGCCTATTCGGTGTGAACAAGTCCCTGCAACTGTGATCAATGAGACACTTCCTTGTGCAGTTTCAGAATTTCCATGCACTTATTTGGGACTTCCCTTGTCCAATAAGAAGCTACGAAAGTCTGATCTTATGCCATGGATTGAGAAGATTGCGGATAAACTTCCCGTTTGGAAGGCAGGACTCATGAACAAAGCTGGTCGGGCGACTTTGGTAAGGTTTGTCTTGGCTGCCATCCCGGTGTACTTGCTCATTGCTATGAACGTTCCCAAATGGCTCATCAAAGCAGTGGAAAAAATTCTGAGGGGCTTCCTTTGGCAAGGAAAAGAGAAGGCAAATGGAGGATGTTGTTTGGTGGCGTGGTCTAAAGTCACGCACCCCCATGATCTTGGGGGTTTGGCCATACCAAACTTGGAAGTCATGTCTTGGGCCTTACAGATGCGGTGTCAATGGTTTAAGAAGACACGGATGGATAGGCCGTGGACTGATTTAGAGCTTCCTTCTCATCCTAACGCGCTGGCTTTGTTTGCGGTTGCGGTTACCACGGAAGTAGGCAACGGGAACAATACTCTCTTTTGGACTGATCGGTGGATGCTTGGCTGCTCTATTGAAACTTTGGCGCCGACGGTGTTTGCTGTCATTGCTCTGAGAATTCGAAGGATTAGGACTGTGGCCGATGCTCTTGCCGATGAGCAATGGCTGCAAGACATTAGAAATGGAGGCGGGTTATCTTGGCACGGGATCAGAGATTTTTTGAGACTTTGGGACTGTATTATGAGCATCACTCTCCATGGTGACCAAGAAGATCGACACATCTGGCAGCTCGATGGTTCAGGTTCAGTAACCTTTGAACCATGGCGCCGGTTGTGGAAATCATGGGCGCCGGGCAAGTGTAAATTGTTTCTCTGGTTGGCAATTCAGAATTGCTGTTGGACAGCGGATCGTTTGGCCAAGAGGGGTCTTGAGCACTCGGACAAATGCCCGCTTTGTGACCAAGAAGAAGAAACTGCCCAGCACTTGTTGACTACCTGTGTAGTCGCGAGGCAAGTATGGTTCTATTTGTTCCAAGCATTGGATCTCGTTTCAGCGGCTCCTAGGTCGAATGAAAGAAATTTTGCTAACTGGTGGCGAAAAGCAATGAAGAAAGTTCAGAAGGAGAAAAAGAAAGGAGTAAATTCCTTAATCATTTTGGGAGCCTGGGTCATATGGAAGCATAGAAATGATTGTGTTTTTAATGGCGCCTCTCCTTCGGTATCCTCCATTATGAGAGACATCAAGGCAGAGCATGACTTGTGGTGCTTGGCAGGTGCCAAGAGGCTGGAGAAACTGGAGGTCGGCAGAGGACTTTCTCCTTAGAGTAGCCTCGGTTATGGGTGTTTTTGGTCAAGTTTGTTCCAGTTTTGTTTTTTTCCTGATTAGCTCTTTTCTTTTCTGAGTTGTAAACTGAGTCTCATACTTGGTCCCTATATGAGACAAGATTAATGTAAGGGGACTACCATTTCTCTCTCTAATGCAAAGAAGCGCAGCTCTCCTGCGTTTTCGAAAAAAAAAGTACTTAACGAATGACCTGAATATTTTCAGAATTTTCACCACCTGAAGGTGGCAATTCCAAAATGGAGCGAACTGCATGTAAGCGATAACCGAGGAAAGGAAGAAAAACTTGTATGGAAAAACATAATAGAACTTGTATGGAAAAAACTAAAGACAATCATAAAATGTGTTCTCCCAATGGTAGAGCAAAAGGAGAACACATTTTATGATTGTATTACCTCATCTAGGGAAAGAATACTATCCCAAAAGTCGGTTGCAAAAACTTGTAACTTCATATTGGATGAATACAACACTGACAGGTAGTGGCATAAGGATGCAGTATAGTAAAGGAATAAATCACTGATCTGAACATAGTTGACAAACAAATTCTTACACTTTGTTAGTGTCCATGATGCTATTGAGTCTTCAACAGAACCACATATCTGAACCGACTTTAGAAGCCATCCATCCATCAGCATGCCTTCAAGAAACCCCTCTCATACAAAAATATTATGAGGAAGATGCTGAAATTAATTGCAAGTAACAAAGCCAAAATCTGGAACAGGAGATGGATAGAGACAAAAGACAGCCGTAAAGTTGAACTAACAGATACATTAAGGAATACTACGATAGAACCATAGTGGCGCAGATAGAGAAAAAAAGTTCAGCCAATTCAAACACTGTGAATGTACAATAGACTTTAGTTAAAAATCAGAACAGTACACACTGGGACAAAAACAAACCTTGTTGTATCTCTAGATCAAAACCTAGATGCTCACTCACACAGAATGATTGCAAAAGTTGACAAGCTTCCACGCCCATATCGCTAAGGTTTGAGGGGGCTTTCTGCAAGGATAATTTAGTGGTCCAAAATAAAGAAGGAAACTATCTGGAGGTCTGAGAGCAAACAAACAGAATAGTGGTATGGTCATTGGACCTGGCAGCCAAAAATTTGTTGAACCCATGGAGGTACATCATCTGTAGCATCCAACCCTTTGGCATGCAGATTGGAGAAGAAGAAACATCAACTTCAAATTTAAAGAGGAATTGGTAGTACTCCAACTTGATGTGGTCAGACGATTATCTTTTCCCCACAGTCCTCAAATAACTTGCAAAACGTAATCTCGTTCTCCCTAACATCCGTGTTTTCGTCATCTGAACCATATCCTCTGGGGCGATGATTAGATTTGGTAGCCTTAGCTTTGAGCTTGTCCTTACCAGTTTCAAAGTAATCAAGTAGGAGATCGTCCTGTTGGAATTGATCTCTCTCTGGGCCATTGGATCCCAACGGGCCCGATGACCCACCTCACTCCGCGCCCTGATCGGGGGCGTCCCAGGCGTACCCTAGCTGGTGGGCCCCCGTCGCGCCGCGCTATAAAAAGGAGGTGGGGGCCAGCGGCACGAGACACGAAGTTCACCGGCCGCCGCCACCCCACCCACAGTCAACCCTAACCGATCTAGTCGTGCGCGGTAAGCGGCGGGAAGCTCCACTCCGGCAACCTTCAAGGCTCTCTGCTTCGACCCCGACACCGTGGAC
Source organism: Panicum hallii (assembly GCF_002211085.1). Taxonomy (NCBI): domain Eukaryota; kingdom Viridiplantae; phylum Streptophyta; class Magnoliopsida; order Poales; family Poaceae; genus Panicum; species Panicum hallii. Next base: position 53,235,005 of record NC_038050.1, read on the forward strand.
GCGACCTCGACCTCGACCACCGCGAGTGCGTACGTCTATGGCCGGACCACCCCGAGCTCCCCGCGCCACACCACCATGGCGGGCACGTCGGCATCCGCTTCTACCCAAGGGCACGAAGGTATTGCTGTGCTCCTCTCCTCTCTCTATTTGCCTCTGCTTTACCCGATTAAGTCATCGCAAAGAGATTTTCCTAGTCTAATCAATGCAGTAGTAGATCCTATAGTCTATCATTGGTATCAGTTGTCCTAGCTATTTGCGTTGATTAGCATTGGAAAATGAAGTAGAAAAGAACCCCAGAAAAGATCCCAGAGAAAACCCAGTGCAAAACCCGCGAAACCCTAACCCTAACCCTAGATCTCACACAGAAAGGGGCGACCATCCAAGGATCACTTACCTGGTCCACCTTGCGCCGCCCACCGTCGGCGTGCGCGGGACGCCGGTACGCCGACCAGATCCCGCGAGCACTTGGACCTCGCGCGGACAGAGGCCGTGCGTGCCACTGCCGTGCCACTGCGCGTGCCAGATCAGGGCACCACGGAGAAGCCGCTCGACGGCGACGCGCCCACCTTGCGGTGGACGCGCGCGCCGGCGAGGGGGCTCGCCGTGGTGCCGCTCCGCCGGTCGCCTTGCTCTCGCTCGGGTGAGTGGAGAAGAAGGAGGCGTCGGGGAGAGAGAGCGAATGATCTAGGGTTTCGGGGGAGGGGCTGCGCCGTGTGTTTTTGATCCACCGAAATCCACGCGCGTCCGTTGATCTCGATCCAACGGCAGCCATCGTCCCACGCGTGTGTGGGCTTCTTTAGGCCCAGGCGGGGAAGGGAAAGCGCGGCCCGGGCCCAGGTTTTCTCGCCCGGACGCGCGAGCGCCTGCGCGGCCGTGCGCGAGGGAAGGCGGGCCGGGCCTTAGCAGGCCGCGCGCGCGCACGGGCTGCTGTTGCCGCTGGGCCGCCGCACGGGGAATGGGCCGGCTGGGCTGGTTGCAAAAGAAAGAGCTGTGCATCATTTTTCAATTTCCAGAATCACTTTTCCAATAGAATTTGATTGAATTTGATACATTTCAAATTCAAACTTGAATGAACTTTGATGCAATGTTTATAAAAGATAAATTTCGACATATTTTTGATAGAATTACAGTTTTTCCGCTGCAAAGATTACATAGTTTCATGTGCTTTAATGGTTACTCGTCTTGAAATTTAAATTTGAACCAACGGAATAATTTAAATTTTTCAAGGCAAATAGATATTTTTCTGAGTCGTAATATTGTTATCTTTTTGACCAACGTTAACAAGTGACAATATTGCATCTTTTACTGAATTACCTTTTATAGATATTTTTCATGTATTATTTCTATTTATGCCCAACGGTATTCTAGATTTCATACAAACAGAGTTTATGCCTCAATTTTAATAGATAATTTTTATGTATTGATTCTAATTCTGCCCAACGGTGTTTTAGTTTTGATACACAAGGATATTGCATATTTTAATTTATGACCAACGTCGTATTTATACATATGCAACAATTTATTTGACTCTAATTTAATGTTTTCACCACTCATGAATGTTTTCAGGAGGAGTATCAATGATGTTTTCCATCAACGATATTCCAATATTAAAGGGAGATAACTACAATGAATGGTACAGAAAGCTGGATCTCTATTTCATCATGGGTGAATTGGATTGGGTCCTAGCTACACCAACTCCTACAGAGCCTGTGCTCCCTGAGAGAGAGGACACAGACACAGATGCTTCTTGGAAGCAAACAGAGCTTGCTTATAAGAAAGCAAGAGCAGATTATGAGAGGCTGTATGCAAAATGGTTTCCTGCCAACAAGAAGTGTTTGGCAGTGGTAAAGAACACGATTGAGCCTGCAATTATGGGCTCAATCCCAGATTGTGCCACCGTCATAGAATATCTTGAAAAATTAAAGAACCAATACACTGGTTCTTCAAAGACTTATGCAACCCAGTTGATCAAACAACTGGTTTCAGAAAGATACACTGGCGGTGGCATTAGAGAACACATTCATCGCATGGTCAATCAGAACAACAACCTTAAGTCATTGGACCTTGCCTTCAAGGAGGATCACATTGTCCATCTGGTTTTTGCTTCGTTGCCAAAAGAGTTTGACACGTTTGTTGTCAATTACAACACCCAACCGCAGACTTGGGACATTGAAAAGACCATTGCAATGTGTGTTTAGGAGGAGGAAAGAATAAGATCCACCACTGGCGGATCTTTAAATTATGTAAACAACAAGAAAAATACCAATTTCAAGGGTAATTTTTCTTCCTCCTCTAAAGGCAAAAACTCTCAACAACACAGACCGCAGCAGGGACAGGCTCTAGTAGATAAAGATCAGTGTTTCTACTGCAAAGAGAGGGGTCACTACAAGAAGAACTATCACAAATACTTAAAGATGATCATGGAAAAGAGAGGTGAGAATGTTATTTCATTTGTAAATGAATCCTTGTATATAGAATATTCAAAATCTACTTGGTGGATTGATTCAGGAGCAACTGTTCATGTTGCAAATTCTTTACAGGGATTCCATTCGACGAGAACCACTCAAAGAAGCGAAAAGCAAGTTAGAGTGGCAAATGGAGATCAGGCAGACGTTGAAGCAGTAGGAGACGTTCATTTGGAACTCGACACTGGCTTCATTATTGTACTTAGAGATGTTTTATTTGTTCCTTCTTTACACAGAAACTTAATTAGTGTGTCTCGCCTGGACACAGATGGTTATTCTTGTCTATTTGGAGATGGGAAATGCTTGATCGAATGTAATGATACAGTAATTTCCACTGCATTCAGAAAGAATGATCTTTATTTGATATCGTTACGCGAAAGTGTTAATTCCGTATGCGATAACAGTGCGAATGTATCCTCGTCTACACTCGCAAATAGAAAACGTAAGAGAACTCAAGATACGTCGTCGAAATTATGGCACTGTCGTTTAGGCCATATTTCGAGGGGGAGAATAGAAAGATTAATTAAAAATGACATTCTTCCTCCATTAGAGTTCTCTGACTTAGAGCAATGCATTGAATGCATAAAAGGAAAATTCGTAAAGAAAATAAAGAAAAATGCTAAGAGGAGCACAGGTGTATTAGAAATAATTCACATAGATATCTGTGGTCCGTTTAATGTAAAGAGTGTGGATGGTTATGATTCATTCATAACATTCACAGACGATTATTCCCGTTATGGATACATTTATCCAATTAAAGAAAGATCGGAGGCTTTGGATAAATTTAAAATATTCAAAGCCGAAGTAGAGAATCAACACGATTTAAAGATTAAAATCGTAAGATCCGATCGTGGAGGGGAATACTACGGTCGACATACCCAATATGGTCAAGTTTCAGGACCTTTTGCGAAGTTCCTGATGGAACAAGGCATAGTAGCCCAGTACTCGATGCCGGGCGAGCCTCAGCAGAACGGAGTGGCTGAAAGACGCAATCGCACCCTAATGGACATGGTGCGAAGCATGGTCAGTTACTCTACGTTGCCAGTGAGTTTATGGATGGAGGCACTAAAAACCGCCATTCACATTCTCAACAGAGTTCCAAGTAAATCGGTGCCGAAAACGCCGTACGAAATGTGGACAGGAAGAGTGCCCTCACTGAATCACCTGCGGGTGTGGGGGAGTCCTGCTGAGGCAAAAGTATTTAACCCGACCATTGCAAAACTAGATTCCAGAACGGTATCTTGTCATTTTATTGGCTATCCAGAAAGGTCAAAGGGTTTTCGTTTCTACTGCCCAGACAGATCCACGAAATTTGTAGAAACAAGACATGCAGTTTTCCTTGAGGATCAAATGATCCGGGGGAGCGGCACAGCAAGGAAAATTGATCTTGAGGAGAAGCGGGTGTATATACCCAATCCTGTGATTCAGGAATCCTTTTTCCCGCTGCCCGCTGTGTCTGCACCGCCAGTGCAAGTCACTCCGATGCCGACACCTGTGATGGCTCCTTCTGTGGTGACGATGAATGAGGAAGAGGAACCCATTCATCAGGCTCCTGACGAGCCAATTGCCGCACAAGAAGAGGAGCACCAGCAGCCCCAAATAGATGAGGCACCGCAGGCTCAGGCTCACGGGAGACCTCAAAGAATAAGGAAGCACGCTATTTCTAACGACTATGAAGTCTATAATAGCGAAGAAATTCAAATGGAAGATGATCCCACTTCATTTGAAGAAGCCATGAGAAGTGAACATTCGTCGAAATGGCTTGACGCTATGGAAGACGAAATAAAATCGATGAGTAACAACAAAGTGTGGGACCTAGAGGAGATTCCTAAAGGAGCCAAAACAGTAGGCTGCAAATGGGTCTACAAAACCAAATATGACTCTCAAGAGAATATAGATAAATTTAAAGCACGACTCGTGGCTAAAGGATACACACAAAGAGAAGGAATTGATTACAACGAGACATTTTCCCCAGTCTCTTGTAAAGATTCTTTCAGAATCATAATGGCTCTTGTAGCTCATTACGATCTAGAATTACATCAGATGGATGTGAAGACAGCATTCCTGAACGGGGATCTAGATGAAACCGTCTACATGGCACAGCCGAAAGGTTTTGTCGTGGAAGGTAAAGAAAAATTGGGATGCCGTATGAGGAAATCGATTTATGGGCTAAAGCAAGCTTCAAGACAGTGGTACTTGAAGTTTGATAAGACAATAAAAGAATTCGGGTTTAAAGAAAATGTCAAGGACAATTGCGTTTACGCAAAATTCAAAAATGGAAAGTACGTCTTCCTAATTTTGTATGTGGACGACATTCTACTGGCAAGTAGTGATGTAAGTCTGCTGCTAGAAACGAAAAAGTTTTTATCCTCGCATTTCGAGATGAAAGACCTCGGTGAAGCAAGATTCGTCCTAGGAATCGAGATTCACCGAGACAGATTGAAAGGGGTATTAGGACTGTCGCAAAAGACATATATAGAAAAGGTACTAAAGAAATTCAACATGCACAAATGCAGTGCCTCACCTGCACCTATAGTTAAGGGCGACAGATATGGGGAATTTCAATGCCCCAAAACTCAATATGAGGTCGACCAAATGAAAATGGTACCATATGCTTCAGCTGTGGGAAGCCTCCAGTACGCACAAGTGTGCACACGCCCTGACATAGCTTACGTTACCGGGTTGCTTGGCAGATTCCAGAGTAATCCAGGACCAGAACATTGGAAATTGGTAAAGAAAGTTCAGCGCTATTTGCAAGGAACAAAAGGCCTCATGTTAACGTACAGGAAAACAGAATCTCTGCGTATCGTAGGATACTCAGATTCCGATTACGCAGGAGATGACAGAAAATTCACGTCAGGATATGTGTTCACCCTGGCCGGGGGAGCAATATCGTGGAAAAGTTGCAAACAAACCGTCACTGCATCGTCCACAATGTATGCCGAGTTTGTTGCGTGTTATGAGGCTACGGGGCAGGTGAACTGGCTAAAGAAGTTCGTACCCGGTCTGAGAATGGTTGATAATATATCTAAACCATTACAGTTGTACTGCGATAACGAGCCCGCAGTAATGTATTCTCACAACAACAAGACAAGTGGTGCTGCCAAACACATAGATATAAAGTATTATGTTGTGAAAGATAAAGTCCGAGATCAGATCATAAATCTTGAGCATATAAGCACAGTGAAAATGCTTGCGGATCCGCTAACGAAAGGCTTACCACCCAACGTGTTCAAGGAATACGTAGCCGGCATGGGGCTAAGGGATAGCCTGTGATCTTCGGACTACAATGGCCCAAAAGGATAAAGAATCCGTTTCTGAATGGAAGCGTGAATTATAGCTGCTAAATCCATCGACAGCTGATCGTGACGATGAGGCATGCTCTATATACAAATCTATGACGAAACGCGAAAAGGTAAAAGTAAAAGAATAGTACAGGGTGAGATCAAGGGGGAGACTGTTGGAATTGATCTCTCTCTGGGCCATCGGATCCCAACGGGCCTGATGACCCACCTCACTCCGCGCCCTGATCGGGGGCGTCCCAGCCGTACCCTAGCTGGTGGGCCCCCGTCGCGCCGCGCTATAAAAAAGAGGTGGGGGCCAGCGGCACGAGACACGAAGTTCACCGGCCGCCGCCACCCCACCCACAGTCAACCCTAACCGATCTAGTCGTGCGCGGTAAGCGGCGGGAAGCTCCACTCCGGCAACCTTCAAGGCTCTCTGCTTCGACCCCGACACCGTGGACGCGACCTCGACCTCGACCACCGCGAGTGCGTACGTATATGGCCGGACCACCCCGAGCTCCCCGCGCCACACCACCATGGCGGGCACGTCGGCATCCGCTTCTGCCCAAGGGCACGAAGGTATTGCCGTGCTCCTATCCTCTCTCTATTTGCCTCTGCTTTACCCGATTAAGTCATCGCAAAGAGATTTTCCTAGTCTAATCAATGCAGTAGTAGATCCTATAGTCTATCACGTCCAAGCCGATAACCTTCTTCCTGAAAGTAAAGAGACATATATAGGCTTGGTAAATCACTGAAAAGGTATAGTACCTAAGTACCTAGGGTACTTGATCGCCGCTGCTTGACCTTAAGTGCCAACTTTTGTATTGCCCAGCAGTCCACAAGGGATCTAAATTTCTGAAGGCCGATTCAATACGACCTTTTGATTAGAAAATTCCTGCTACATATTACTACTACCTGGATTGTATAATAAGGACATAGTTCGAAACTCACATTCCATTAAAACCCTAAATCACAGCAGCGGATTGCCCTGACCCCAGCTACATCGAGCATCCACAAGGCCCCTTAAATGAACTTGTCCTCTGATCTGGAGGGGAGGAAAAGAAGCAGAGGCGGCAGATCTGTACCTCTTCGTTGGGAATCTTTTGCTTCCTTCATGGTTTTTCTGGTGACTATGTTGGTGGTGATCGGAGTTTGGCGGTGCATGTGGGGCGTCTTGGACATGAAGGTGTTTTATGCGGATGGTTCAGCATTGACGATACTTTCTTTGATGTTTTCTTCTGCGTCGGTGCTCGATTCCGCCGTGAGCTTATCTGCGCCGGATGTGTCCAAGGTGTCTGCGGTATCGCTGGGCTTGCAACCACCGATCTGGCTGCTGGAGGTCGGGGGATTGTTTTGTCCCTCCGAAGTGGTTCAGATGGCCTTGTTGTCGTCTGTGACTGCTTTGTGAGGTTTGTTCTCCACCTGCTCGTATGTTCGAGCTGGTGTTCTTCAGTTCTCCTTGCGGGATTGCTACTTGTCAACTGGGTGGTGCCGATGAGGGTTCCGGCGACTAAGCCTGGTGAATGGAAGGACCGTCCGGAACGTTCAACGGATAAATGGCATGCTTCTAGTGTGCTACTGATGGGCTTTGAAGATCTTTTCGTCGATTCGGGTTCCGGCCGTGAGTTTCATCCTGGGTTCTTCTTCATTGCGGGAGATGGAGAAGGCTCGGCCTGCGGCAGCTACGGTCGGCGGCGGCGAGGATCGCTGGGTGCTCCTGCTTTGGACTTTTATGTAATTCTTTCTTTTATCAGGGGTGCCCTGTTTAAGGAGATGGATGTAAAAATACTATGATAATAAAATCCAACCCTTCTTCTACAAAAAGTTGTCGGTCCTCTGGTTCTTTTTTTCTGCCCAGCGTCAATGCTGGAAGGCTCAACCATGAGCACGATGCTTTGCTTCTTTTTTGGTTTCTTTTTATCTTTCTATTCTAATTCTTGTAATACCATCTTCAAGACTTCAACATTTTTTTGAGTTGATTCAACATTCTGAAAAGACTAATTCTACACTTTGGATAAACTAATTCAACATTTTTAGAATAAATGTTGAAATAGAATACTACATCTGTTGAAATGATCTATTCAAAATGTTGAGATAGTATATTGAAATGTTAAATTTTTAAAATAAAAAATAAAATAACATATTGGATCTTGTTTTGTTACATTAATTCCGAAAAATATTCAGGTTCAAACGGATTCTAAATCGGATTTATGGTTTAAGAGAAAAGGTCATTTGAGGTTAGGAACTAGATTACCTTTCCACCCACATCCCGCCATTCATGCTGCAACACGTGTCTACTTCATCTGCCAGCCTGCTCGGCTCCCGTCCGTTCCGCGCACGCTGCTGCTACCCACCTTGTTTTATCCTATCCGTTTATTTTAATCTGCAAGGAGGTTAAACAGTGGAAGACATGTAACAAAATATCTTTAAGAAGATGTGTAGGTTTCCGGGCGGCGGGTGTTGGCTGGGCTGGGTTTGGGGGGTTGCCGGACTGGGGGTAGGGCTGGAATGGGCTAAATACTGCTGGCGCCTCGGGCCATGTCGGGTATCTCGGAACATTCGGGGACCAAGGAAATGAATCCTGCCTAAAAAAAAAAGGAAATGAATCCGAATTCCTGAAATCAGTTTGGATTTTCGGGCATCGGCAATATGGGCTATTGGGCTTGCGCCATTAGGCTATTTCCAGTATATGATTTTATTGCATGATTTTATAGAGTTCCATATCTTATTCGAGAATGAAACAAGATCCCTAATGCAAAGTTTCATTTTACGATTTCATAGACTAGCTATATTATGTAATCCTGATGCATGTGATCGGACGCAATTGCATAAAATGAAACTCTATAGCCTCCAACGCAAGTTTCAACAAATTTCATAGTCTTGGAAACGGTGTATACATAGTTTCATCCTGATGAAACTCTTTCCCTCTCTTTCTTCATAATTATCTTGCCATATATCACAAATACTAACGTATCACTTATTTAGTGCACATAAAACCACTATAAAACTTGCACTGGGATTAGCCTTACGCCACTGTGCCACACTCCACTCGTATTCCTTTCTACACGTGTATGCTTTCATGTCCAACGGCCCAACACCTCGACCCCTGCGGGGCCCACAATAATTACAACGATGTTTATTTTTCTATTTTTCTTCCTTTAAGTTTTTATTTTCCTTTTCCCTCTGATCAGTTTAGTTCTATTTGAGTTTTTTCATTGATTTTTTTTAAAATTGGTTCAACATTTTATAAGAATTATTTCAATATTTTCCCTTTTGCTTCTAGTCACCATAATTAATCGACAATAATTTTTAAATGGCTAAACTCAATATTTTCAAGAACGCCCCATCCATAAGGCAACAAGATATATGGACAATAGCCACCTCACATCACCCGTCCACATAGGGTAGGCATGAGCTAAGCATTTATTATCGGGTCAACTAACCTTATTGTCGGGTTAGCTGACCTCAATGGAATCAGCTAATTCGTTAGGTTAGTTTATTGTTCATCCCTAAGATAAGTAATCTTTGATCCCGGTGTTTATTAGAGTTGACATGGGTATTATTTTAGGCTGGCTTTGCCCATGGCTAGGTGACCACCAGACGAGGCCAACCGCAACACTGGCACTAGATCTGCTGAACAAGTACTAATTCTTTAGTAACATCCTCGCCAAACAACAACAAACTATCATCGTCGCCTAGGTCTACTAAGGATGGCACTCCCATTGCCTCATGTCCGGATGATGAAGATGCCAAAGGATGATGATGGCCTGGTGGAACAATGGATGACGCTGCTAGCAATGGCAGCAAGAGTCAAGAATAATAATAACAACAACAGTAGCAGCAACAACAATAAGAAGAAGAAGTGAAGCTGGAGGTGAATGCTGATGACCTCAACTGGAGTTCCATCTATGAGGGCGTCCACGATGGCTGAGGGAGGCATCTACAAGTCGGCTGCTTGAACATTTAGAAGAAAAGACTTAAGTTGATGTCCATTTTATTTCTAACTACTTGAACAATTAGAAGGGTTACCAACATGCATGCTACTGACCCAAGAAAGTATGGTTATAGTGATATCATTTTCCTCTCCTAAAGTTTCTTATTTTGATGATATATAGTCGTTCCGAAGTTTAAGTTACATGTGACGTATGTGATCAATCCTTTTAGATGGTTTAAAGATGTACATGTTGAAATAGGTGGTACTGCACCGAGTATGTCTAAGAAACATGTATAAAATTAGCTATAAATTGGCACATAAGTGCATTTGAAAACCTAGCCTTCAAACATGTATGGTTTTAGCATGTGGTAAGTGTAACACCCAAATAGGAAAAAAAAGAAAGAAAAGGTTCAACTGGCCCACTTCTCTCTCCCCCCCCCTCTCTCCAGCCCAACCCACCTCTCTCTTTTTTTCTTCTCCCCTTCTCTCCTGCACTCGGCCTAAAGCCGCCTGGCCCAACTCACCCACACCGGCCCGATCCAGCCTCTCCCTTCTCTCTCTCTCACCGGCCACTGATAGGTGGGCCCCACCTATCAGCTGCGTCTTCCACCTCCAGTCATCCGTCTTCCCCACCGCGTCGCACGCCCGCCGGCCACCCATCTCCTGCACGCGCTCACCTCCCTCCCCTCTGCGCCCACCGCCATCTTCAATGCTCTTTATGGCCACCATCACACCCTCGCCTTCCCTCTTCCCGCCGCCACAAACAGCAGCCGCCATCAAGGCCTTCATGGCCGGCCGCCATCGAGCGTCACTGCCCCTTCCCCTGCCGGCCTCTCCTCTCCCTCCCTCGCCCTATAAAAGGCATCGAGCCTCGCTGTGCTCCCTACTCTACTCTCTCCTCCCTACCGTGCCGTGCTCTTCCTCTCCACGCTCTAGCTCGCACCGTTGCCTTTGTCTGCTCGGGCTCACCGTGGACCTGCCACTCTGTCGTGCCCTTGTCAATCGCAACCGCCACTGGAGCTTCCCTGTATGGTGATGAAATTCCCGGGCCCTTTCCCCCTCTCCGCCCCTTGCCTTCATGCGCCGGCAATTGCTCACCGGAGCTCTCGTTCCGCCCCTCACCGTCCACTTGACCTCACCATCAAGTTCCCCATCGCCTTAGCTCCCTCCTCAGCCAAATCCCGTGCGAAACCGAGCCTTCCTAGCCCGAAATCGCCAATGCCGGCAAGCTCCGCCACCGCAAAGAGCCACCCGATAGGGATCCGACGGTCTAGATTGGATCTAGACCGGAGTCAATCCCAGGTAAACAAAGCCCATACCGATCAACCTTGTCAGTTTTGCAAAAAGGCCCCTCAATTTCCCTAAAATCAACCCACCATCAGCTGCAGTAAAAAAAGTATTTACAAAACAATCTTTTTTCTTCTGTTTTGACCCCTATTCTTTCTAGTTTTTGAACCCGCCATCCATCCCTCTCTTTTTGCAACTCTAACCCCTGTGTTTTAGGTTTAATTAGGTTCTAGCCCTTGGTTTCTTTCAGTCTAGCCCTTGGAAGTTTAAATCTCTCACAAATAGTCCCTAAAACCATGTTTTAGTCATATCTTTAGCGTTTCTCGCCCGTTTTCATCGATTCCTGCCTCATGCAATCCTTGCATCATGCTCTATAGCTTTATCACCTTATCTTGCTCTGTTTGCACTGTTTGTTGTGCTATTTCTTATTTGTTGTATGTTTTGCTTGTGTGATCGTGTAAATGATGCATCGTTTGAGGAAGTTCAAGAGCAGCAGTTCAGGGAAGAGACACAACAATTTGACAAGGAAGGCAAGTGGCCTTCTCCCCCTGCATATTCTATTTTGTCCCAATAATAACATGATAAATTCACTTTACTTTATTGTTGTATTGCATAAACATGATAGGATACCTATTAAGGATTTACCTAGTCTTTTCAACCAAGCCTTGAACACAGGGTTTAATCTTTTGTTGGGTAGAAATGCTTAGTCGCTTAACTTTGGGAACGGTGATGTCATAAACTTTTGAGAAATGTTAATCATGACTTTATTTGTTGTTATACTTGGATAAATGCAAGATCATTTCTGTTTAAATGGAACATGGAGAACCAACAAGAAAATAGTACAACCATAATTGTCACATGGCTCTAACCTTAGCCGATTAATTAGACATGTGGTTAACTAATGGTCTTACCGAAAGGGTAAGGAGGGGGTCAGTGTTGGGGTATGGCCCGATCCTCTTGGGGTAGTAGCCTTTGCTAAAGTATTGACCATTAGGGAGGATTATGAACCACACCGCTACTGAAACTCTAGCGGACTATCTAGTTTTCTGCTTGTCTTTGTAAAGGCTTCATAGTGGATCCCTGTCACTCACCTTGGAAGTGTTTAAGAGGCTAGCTACATCGGGCATCAAGAGAGACACCACTTATTGATAAAGTGTGCAACCTCTACAGAGTGAAGACTGATATATCAGCCATGCTCACGGTTATGAGCGGTTTGGACTCTCACATAATAATCTAACTTAAAGAATAATTTAATTTATGGTTCCTTGGGTTTTTGTTATGTTGTTGTTTCCTTTATGCTTAATTGGGTTGGTATAAACTTATACTTAGTTAATAGATGCTTGCTAATAAAATATTATCAACTAAAAGTGCTAACAGCTATGAGCCTATTAGCCTCTCTTGATGGCCTCGCAGCTTTCCCCCACTTGTTGAGTGCCAACCATAAGAGTACTCACCCTTACCTAAACTGCTCTTCAGAAGAGAACGTGGAAGTGGATCACTTTAGCAATTTTGAGAAGTTCTAGGCTTGCGTTCACTAGTCAAGTGCCTGTGGAAGAAGCCGTTGTTGCAGAGCTCGTATAGGTTTTATCATTGGAACGACTAAAGACCTTCGTGTCAATCTATCGGAGTGTAATAAAGTTATTTAGTCTTTTGCTTACGTTTTGAACATTGTCTTTGATGTATTCACTTTTATGTCAACATATGTGTGAGAACAGATCCCGGCACATATATGCAATGCATTCGGTTTTGCATTCAAAATCGGGTGTGACAGTATTCAATAGGTTAACTTTTAGAGAAAAAATATTGTTGCAGGGTGTCTAGAAGCACTTGAGGAGCATAGGTATGTTGTGCCTGACTACTACTCATATTCCCAAATAAAAGTGCTTCATAAGGGTGAATAGGATGTTGATGAGATTATATATAATCATGTTGTTTCTATATGGTATGTCATTTATAGTTTTTATAATTTTTTGTAACCTCTTGTAGGATGCTATTGTTAATATCTTTGCGGCAATTATTTTTGAAGCTATGTTAGATCAAGCACAGGACCAGTTGAGCTATTATTATATTGTTACAATAGATTACTAGAAAGATTTGACCAAGTTTGGTTCCCAGCTACACTTTAACTTAGGCAAGTTTGAGTATTTGGTTGGCAATTAAACTTAGATAAAATTCTTTGTGGCAAGATTCGATACCCTTACTCATGGTAAAGTGTAGCTCCTAGTCACAACTTGTCAATAAATTTAGTTCACTATTAGAATCTGAAACTGCCTTGGTGGCCGAAAACAGCCAAGAAATATACCAAAACGGCCAAGGAAATGATCCTAGCAGCCAACTGCCAAGCAAAATGCATTAAGAATAGAGAGCTAAGAAAATTCTTTCTTAGCAGCCAGCCACCAATAATCATTTTCTAGCAGTTTGGACGGCCAAGAAACTTAATACGATAAGAAAATATTCCAACTATCAAGTTATATTAATAGCTTTCCTTGATAGCGGGCAACTGCCAGGTGTTACCTTGGCGGCCCTCAATGGTTAAGGTAAATTGTTTTCTTGGCGATCCTATCCTTGGCTAACAACCACCAAGAAAACTTATATTGCCAAAAAAATCAACAAATTTTAAAATGTAGGCACATATAGTTAACCATGCATTTACCAACTCATCTGAGCACAATGATATCAAAAGCAAGATCTCATTTTCGTATGGAATAATTGACTAGATCCTTATGAGTTCATGTACCCTACAAGCTACTAGTAAACCAATGCATCTAAATGCAAAAGTCACTATCACTTACCAAAATAATCTATAGACTTAGATTTACACTCATGTCACTAGAAATCACAGCGATCAACTTCTTCCTTGTCCAAGTCGAAATTGTACCTATTTCTTCAAGAGCCAATTCCCTCAGTGCCACAAAAACTCTAGCGTATTCCTTCACTGCCGTACAATTTTAGAAATTCCTCACTGCCATAGAAATTTTAGTTTATACCTTCAGTGCCATCCGTCCCCTTTTGCATCCATGGCTGTTAACTAAGGTGTGGAAACACGGATTTACACCCTAGTCCCACGTGTCAGTGCCTCTCTTCCTCTCCTCTCTCTCCCTCCCTTTCGTGCCTCTCTTCTTCTTCTTCTTCATCTGGCCATGAGCAGCCCACCCGGACAGTATAGCCATCGGCCAAATTCGGCTTCACCCCTCCATGATTCCCAATCCACTACATCAACAAGTCCCACACCTTCGTAGCTCCCTTCTTGGCCTCTCCAACACGGGCTTCATCGCCGGCCGGCTCGGGGATCGCATTTTCCCGAGCCACCATTGCCGCCGCCGCCCAAGATCCGCAGGGAGCGTGGGCGCTAGCCCTCTCGCGCATTGGACAGCTCAACGTAGGGCAGGCACGTGGCCATTCCACAGCGCGTCAGGCAGAGGCACCGCAACCACTCAGCGCCACGCTAAGCAGGCTCGCCATAGCTCGCGCGTGGGGCCACACAGCAGCTCGAGTGTATGGGGAAGTTTTCAATTTCTTTTTTGATTTGGCTGGTGCTGGATGACATTAGGATTGGTGGCCTGTGGCTGATTGGTGTTGCATGAATCCTGGGGCATAGCGAGAATGTGGCCTTCTGGTGTTAATTTGCGATTTTTTGGTTTTGAGGTTTGTGTAGATTTCTGTTTGAAGGTGAGATTTAGTTTTATGCCTTGATTTGGTTTGGGGGTTAGTTCTGTTGCTCCAATTGACATATTCTGACAAGTTTTCCACTTCCATATTCAAATTTCTAGTTCATGCAGTTCATTTTGTCAGGCGGGCTGCTCGCAGCCAGGGGAAGAAGAAGAAGAGAGGGGCGTACGGGAGGGAGGGAGAGAGGAGAGGAAGAGACGCACTGACATGTGGGGCCAGAGGCAAATCCGTCTTTCCGTACCTAAGTTAACAGCACATGGATGGAGAAGGGGACGCAATGGCACTGAAGGTATAAATCAAAATTTCTATGTCACTGATGGGGAATTCCTAAAATTATATGGTAGTAAAGGAATAGGCTAGAGTTTTTGTAGCACTGAGGGAATTGGCTCTTTCTTCAAAGTATGACTACCAATGGATCAGTAGGTGAATGAATAGCATTTGGGTTTTTACTACTATACAATAACTCATCCTAAATGTCTCATCACCACCGGATCGTAATCGGCCCGGTGGTGATATGTTTGAAGGGCATCACCGCCCGAGATACCCATCGCCCTAATTTTTCTCTCCATCTTCTCTCTCCCCCCGTCGCACCTTCTCTCATTTTCCTCTCCCATCCCCCACCCCCGCCGGACCTTCTCTCCTGCCTCCCCTCCCTCTCCCACGCCGCCGCCTCCCCTCCCTTCTCTCCCCCGCCACCCCCTCCCCTCCCTCTTCCCCCGCCACATCCTCCCCTTCCCGACCACCGCTCCTCCTCTCACTTCTTCTCCCGCTGCTCCCTTCCTTCCGCCTCCACCTCCCCTCACTCTTCCCCGCCACCACCACCTCCAGCGCTCCTCTCCCTCCCACACCGCCACCTCCGCCACTCCTCCCCTCCCCCTCTCCTATGCCAGGACCGGCACGGGGGAGGGGCTACGGCTGGCGCGCGCGGTGAGCCAGCGCGGGGGAGATGCCGTGGCCGGCGAGTGGGGTAGCGGCGGCCGGCGCAAGGGAGCAACGCGGGGCGGCGGCAGCCAATTTTTTGTTTGTTTTTTTCAATAGGCAGCACTACCGGTTCTTGACCCGGTGGTGATGGGCCGACCCTAATCTTACGGGGGACCGAACCGGCGTGGAAGTTGGTTTCAACCCGGCGGTGATGGGGTAGCTATACTAGTGCTTGCCTTCTTTTTGTTTCCCTCGGTATGCGAAAACATGCATAAAGTGAATAAACGGAGACAGCTTGGAATGGGGCAGTAACAAACTAAGGGTGACATGGCTTAGCTCTCTTAGATCCATTGACATATTTTGGGTTTGATTTGTTAGAAAGTTAACATACTTTGTCTTAGAATCTGGTAGTCTAATGCATGAACAACTAAGAACTGTAATTAATCAGAACTTAATAGAACTCAATCATCACTTTCATGTGGATCAGTAAATCCCCTTACGGGCGCTGATGACCTCGTGCTTGCGCGATGTAGGCATGGCGTAGATGGAGACGGTGAAGAACACCATCACGGAATGAATGGTGGCCGACGGTGGCCTTCAAGTCCATGCCTGTGCTGAGAGGGTTAGCTTAGGAGATCATCTTTTGATCCTCTCTCTTAGCTCTCCAAGGCCTCTTCTTATAGCATGGGCCGTCCTTGGGGCCCGACCGTTAGTTGGTCTATTGCCCCAAATCAGGGCAACGTGGGTGGTTGTTAGCCCCTTAGGACTCGATCCTTTGGACCAAGCCACGATCAATTCCAACATATCCCCCCTTGATCGTAAGACTTATCATTAGTTCCACTCATGGTAGAAAAACACACGAGGTAACGCATCACAACAGTCAATAAACACCATTGCAATTTCATTGCCCATAGTACCCTCTCAAGTTGGAAGCTTATAAGTTTTAACAAAACACATGCATAAGTATTTATAATTTGGCATCTTATCAGAACATACTTATTTTCTATGGTACCAGCTAAAATACATATGGTCGTGCTTTAAATTTCCAACCATAACTCTTATCTTTAGAAGTGATTTCTGTCATATTTTCGCTTAATAGGGTAGGCATCATCTCTATCTTAATGAGATGTTCTAATCTCCCCCCTCAAAATGTGAATTTATCATTAAGGTTATCCACATTTTGATCAACTCTCATTAATCCACTTCTAAAGGGCAGTCTAAGAGTTAACATGATCAATGTTCCCAATAATGCAATATAGAGAGAAAAGAAATGATGTTCCTGCATATAATAGGACCAGACTTCATTAGCGAAATTGAGGATGAAGTTATAACTTAATGCTGATGAAAATGTTATATCAGCTTCAATATTATCCTCTTGTCCGTGGGTAACTCCAAGACTTATCTTAGACCATTTTCATTATTCCCAAGAAAATATCGACAACATGCTCATAAGGCTGCCAACTTTACTCAAAACACACATTCTAGTAGGGTTCACTTTCTCAACTGTGCCTCATGATTGAAACGAACTCAAAGCTTTTATAGGTTTCCTATGTCCCAACTAATTATTGTCAGAGAACTTTATGGGAATTGCTCCCCCAGATCCGAAGAAATTTACATCCCCCAGATCCTGACATATTCTCGAGGGACATAGATTATGCTAAGCATATGGTAAATAATTCATTAGATTCTTATCTATATACTAATTACCAAAAATTTTCTAATAAGAACTCATACTCATGTGCACAATAAATTATATCCTTAAGAAACAATAATGTACTAAAATTTAGGTACTATTACTCAATATTTTCTCATAATGCTTATGTACCACTATCTTAGCTTTATCAACCTTCACTTATTCATTCCTTATCAATATTGTGTTGCCTCATTTGTCATGAGCACAGGCTTAGGCCCCTTTGTTCATTTTCTTCTAGAGTCACGTTTTGTATGTGAACCCAAGACAATTCACTGTTTTGACTCTATTGGAAACAATTAATTTGTGAGGAGGCAACAATCTTAAACTTAGGATATCATGCGGGATGAATCTTACTTGTAAAGTTTTTTACTTTCCTAGCGGTACTTCTTATATACCCTTTAGCTATAAGTGGAATAAAATCTTATCAATAGTGGAAGAAATTTTCCACTCTCCCTTTCCAAAAGTGGTATGCCACAATTCGATGATCTCTCATGATGCTTATATTCCACTTTATCTTATAATTATGTTGGCAATAAAAATAATTCAACTTATACTTAGCCAACTCATTTATTTGAACACACATTTCTCTTCTTTAAAGTAGATCATTATCCACTTTTACTCCAGGAGCAACAACTTAGGGAGTGAAATCAAAAGTCCTAATCAATGCCAGATGTTCTTAAACAATTTATCCCAGCATCATCACATAAGCTATACTTCTTTAATCAGGTAACTCCATTGGTCATCCAATAGATGAGAAAATCATTGGATTATCTTCAATATTCTAAATTTGTGAAGCCTTATCTAATGAGAGTCGAATTTGTGTGTATGAATAATAATCTCATTAATATTGCTTATAGGGTACTGAAATTAGCTGAAAACTTATGGCTAAATAGGGACATTACATAAACAATGTTGATATTCATAATAAACGCGAATATCGATCTACCATGATAGAAAATCACATTAGTTAGATTTTCATCATGTTGACGCTAAAACTTAATAATTCCACTTTGCATCACCAGTGTGTCAGGGATAGATCCCCTGGGTACAGCAAGGAAGCTACCCGTGAGGAAAAAGAAGTCTGATTCCTACTAGGATTCTACTGTAATCCTATTAGGACTCATACCTTATAATCCTACTTGGACTCCTACCTTGTAATCCTACTAGGAACCCCGTCCTCTGGGATATATAAAGGAGGGTAGGGATACCTAGAGAGGCAGAGAACCAACAGAGAGCAGCCAACAGGCAACTCAACACCCAAGCGCTGGGCGCAATATACAACTCCCCAAAATAGGACGTAGGGTATTACGCTACTCTAGCGGCCCAAATCTGTCTAAATTTGTGTCTTGTGTCCTTGCGTTCACCTTCAAGTTCCAGATCCAGCGATCCCTCACCAAATAATCACCTACCTTAGGGTATCCCTAGGTAGGCCGACGGTAAAAACACCGACAGCTGGCGCCCACCGTGGGGCCGATCATCGCGATCATTGGGCGAATTTGAAGGACCTCTTCATCAACATCAATCCACTCAAGGTGGCGGATTGCTACTTCGTACATATGCATCGGCGGATCGATTCATCGAGTTTGAGATCGGATCCTTCAGTGTACGACTACATCGACCTCAACTACTCGGCTCGACTTCACCTCGCGCTGCAGCGTCGGTGCACCGCGGCCGCCGACCTCGACGACCCGGTTCAACTTCGGCTTGTGCCGCAATGTCCGCGCGCAGCAGCGATGAGTTCGACTACTTCGACTTCGTGAGAAGGCTCAGCGGCCCGCCGGCGATCACTTCAACTTCGCGAGGACGATCAGCGGCCCGCCAATGCCTACTTCGACTACTCGTCTCGACTAGAAACTAGTCGAGGGCGAGCCTCACAGCAATGACTACATCAACTACTTATCTCGACTTGAAAACTAGTCGGAATCGACTCCGACTAGTCGAGCTTCATCAACAAACCGTTGCAGCTCCATCACCGAGCTCCACGGCTTCATCGACATTCGTCCAGGAATCAAGCTAAGTGACTTATACCTTTTCCGACTTGTTCTTCACAAGATCGGCTATCTTTTTGGGTACACCTCTTGACGGGCATGAAACCCTCGGGGGCTACACCATGATCGACTACCTATCTGTGTATGTCTCTCGACGGGCATTGAAACCCTCTAGAGCTACACTTCGCCGACTACTTATCCGTGTACTTCTCTTGACAGGCATTGAAACCCTCTAGAGCTACACTTCTTCGACTACTTATCCATGTACATCTCTCGATGGGCATGAAACCCTCCAGAGCTACACTTCGCTGACTACTTATACGTGTACGACTCTCGATGGGCATTGAAACCCTCCAAAGCTACACTTCGTCGACTACCTTTTGCGCACTGCGCATCCTCTTTGTCGCATGATGACTACTTTCTGCTCGTTGTCTCCTCTTAACGGTCGCTAAACTACTCGAGTAGTAAATGTCTTAATCTGTGAAACCTTGAGTCTCCAGTCATGACCTAAGCGACCCATCCTGTATGAGCGAAGGCTAAGAGACCTAAGCGACTTGTACATGCTATGGGCAAAGGCTAAACTAGGACCGGGTGAACGTAAAGGGTGGGCTACTCGGGAGATTTAAATAGCCTAAAAAAGAGCTCGACACAGTAATTTTAACTGGTGTCTTCATATTATTACTGAGTACTACTTGGTATCTTCGCATTATACTACATAATCTATGCATTGTCTTTTTTCAGATCAAGCTTCGGCAACAACCCTCCAGGCAGCACGGCATGCCATCACAGTTCCGCTAGTTCCCAGGCTCGGGGGCTGGGCGATGCACACTACTCGACATGGCTCCTTCGGCTCTCCTGGCTCGTAAGCTCGGGGGCTAGACGCTGCAAAACTACTCGAAGACGACTCATATGAAGACTGAGAGTGCAGAAGAAACCCTAAGTCACCGCGCGGTTAAATAAACCAGCGGGAGGCTCAATTTCACTGTGCAGAAGGCGAAGAGTTTTTCTTGGAATTTCAGAGTAACACCAATGCCACGATTCTTGGATCCTTTTTCCGAACCTAAGGGTTTTGGATTCAAGGCTCAGGGGCTGCAGGATACATGTCATCGACTACTTATTTTTTGAATGTACTCGAAGGATAAGAAAAGAAGATTCAAGACTAATTTGACCCTCAGCTTGATTCTTCGATTCAACCTAAGGCTCGGGAGCTACTCCATATGGAGTGCGATTTTCCATCGCACCCCATACAAAAGAAGACTTGAAGCTATTCAGGACATGAGTACCTCATAGCCTCGAAGCAACCAAGAAAGTACTCGAAAAAGACCTTCAAGGCGGAGTTTCAGAAGAAGCCAAAGACTACTTCAGAAGTACTCAAAATGCCTGCAGTACTCGACTATTAAGAGCTCGGGGGCTTGTTAGGGATAGATCCCCTGGGTACCGCAAGGAAGCTACCCGTGAGGAAAAAGAAGTCTGATTCCTAATAGGATTCCACTGTAATTCTATTAGGACTGATACCTTGTAATCCTACTAGAATTCCTACCTTGTAGTCCTACTAGAAACCCCATCCCCTGGGATATATAAAGTAGGGTAGGGATACCTAGAGAGGCAGAGAACCAACAGAGAGCAGACAACAGGCAACTCAACACCCAAGCGTAGGGCGCAATATACAACTCCCCAAAACAGGACGTAGGGTATTACGCTACTCTAGCGGCCCGAACCTATCTAAATTTGTATCTTGTGTCCTTGCGTTCAGTCTCAAGTTTCAGATCCGGGGATCTCTCACCAAATAATCACCTACCTTAGGGTATCCCTAGGTAGGCCGACGGTAAAAATACCGACACGATGGGCAGAAAACGAAGAAGAAATAATAAATAATAATGGTCTAACTCTTGAACTACCTATGAAAAGGACTAGTTCACTAATAGAGGTGACAAATAAGTACAAACAACTTTCCTTAGTATGTAACCATGAGTCATCATAAGTTCTTAGGAATTACGTTAGATCACTAATTGGAACTTCTCCTTGGTTCCATCTCAATTAGAGACATTTCAAAACACACCTTACCATTACTTATAAAGGTGCTACTAGAAAATCCCAAGAATGACATAATTATATTTCTAACCAAAATTTCTCATTGAGCCCATTTTGGTTAGGACAGACATAATCATGACAGAGTCTTAATGCGGAAGCGTAAAATTAGAATATATAAAACTCACTTAATATAGCCTCTTTCTTAACCTTAACTTATACTGAGAGAAGCACCTTAATATCAAAAGGATTTTGCACCACCGTTGGGTAGGAGCTAAATAAAACAATTAAATAAATATCTCATGAATAAATTTTGCATCACCATTGCGCAGAAGCAAAATAACTTAAAATAACACAGCAGAAAATTTAATTTTGCATCACCGTGGACGCAAGCAAAATAACTTATATTAAACTAAGCATCTCAAGGGCAAATAATTAATAACAACGTTGGTCAGAAATTAAGTAAATGCTCAAAATAAAACTAAACAATTCCGAATAAATTTCATGTTGGTTCCATTTATTCAGAATAATATCTCATGAATTTATTCAGTGTAGAGGCTCTCAAAATAAATTTTCTAAGTGCTCTGTAATTAAATATGAGAAAATACATTGAATAATTCAACACAGAAATGAACAAATTGAATTAAAAGAAGATAAAACAGGGTATTAAAACTAAATTGGGCTGGAGGCTCGAAAACCTCCGACCGGGCTGGCCAATCGGCCCAACCTCGCTCCCACTTCCCTTCATCCCGCCTGGGCCTTGAGCCCGAAAACCGACGGGTGGGCTGCAAAAATAGCCCAACCATTCTTCCCACCCGGCGCCCCCCACTAGAGCTGATCACACAGCCATCGGATTTGATCCGACGACTCGGTGTGCATTTCGGCTCGAATAAAAGGGAGAAGGAGGGTCGAAACCCTGACCCTAGCCTCATTCTTCCTCTTTCCCTCTTGCTCAGCCGCCGGCTTTTCTCTTCACCCTCCGGCGCCACTTCTATGGTGGCCGGCGCCGGGAGAATGACCGGCTAGAGCGCCGTTGCTAGGCCTTAGCCCCGCCGCCGCACGTGCGCTTGTAGTAGCGCCGTTTCACCGTGGCCATGGGAGCCACCGCATGCGCCATCGGCTCCGGCACTTTGATGACGACGGTGGAGTCGGCGGCGCATGCGCGACTCGTGTGCCCGCACGCTGCCCTCCTGCTCTGATGCCGTGCCTTGCCGCCGGCCTTGTGGTGCCTCTGCTGCGCGCGGCCATGTAGGCTGCGGTGGCGCCACCGGTTCCGGTGCCTTCATGGCAGCCATGGAGCCGGCGTGCCGCCGCAGTTAGCACGGTCGCGCCGCTGCCTTTTCTTATGCACCGTTGTGACTCTCCGTCAGTATGTTATGCGGAAAATCGGAATCACCAGCGTCTCATGTGCATGCAGGAGCCTTAGCGCTGCCGCGGGGCCTTGTGCCACTGCGCGGCCTTTGCACCCCGCACCTGTGCGGCTCATGCTCTTCCTTTTTTTGTTTTCTTATGCCGGGAATTTTGGATCTATGAGTTTTCGGGTGGGTTCTACTCAGATCTGATGGATCTCTACTCATTCCTCTTTCTATCTCTTGGATCTAATTACTGTTCATGTGAGATCACTTAGAAATAATAGATCTGAACTAATACATGAATAAACTGAACTCACTGCACAGATCTAATGCACACTGATGAGTAAGAATTAACTTAGTTGCCTTAGGGTTCAAGATTAGACTAACCTGACTCTTGATGCGAAATGTTAGAAAGTTAACATCACTTAGTCTTAGGATCTGGTAGTCTAATGCATGAACAACTAAGAACTGTAATTAATAGAACTTAATAAAACTCAATCATCACTTACATGTGGATCAGTAGTCCCTTTAGGGGTGCTGATGACCTCGTGCCTCCGTGATGCAGGCATGGCGTAGATGTAGACGGTGAAGAAAAACCATCATGGAATGGATGGTGGCCGGCGGTGGCCTTCAAGTCCGTAGCTGTGCTGAGAGGGTTAGCGTAAGAGATCATCTTTTCATGCTTTCTCTTAGTTCTTTAGGATCTCTTCTTATAGCATAGGCCGTTCTTAGGGCCAGGCCGTTAGTTGGTCTGTCGCACCAAATCAGAGCGACGTGGGTTGCTGTCAGCCCCTTACAACTCAGTCCTTTGGACCAAGCCACGATCAATTCCATCATGATTACGCACAAACCCAATAGCTTCATAGCTGCCGAAAACCAAAGCGAGCCCGCCCAGCGAAGACGCCACTCAGGCTAGACAGGTTTGAGCCCTCTGGCAGGCCAGGAGATCAGAGCGAGCCGTCAATCGTCATGCATGACTCTTCTCGCAGCGCGAGAGTTTTCGCCGTGTGGAGCACGGATTCAACCGGTACCTGCTGCTGCATGTGTAGCGCCGGTTCTAGCAAGTAAAGGTGGCTTGCTTGGTTGTTAGCCACACGTATCCTGTCCATCCATCCCGTTTCCTCCCATCTGGTTGTCTTCTTGCTAGAGAAACATGTGCTGGGATCCGTTATATTGTGATTACATTTTATCTGAAGTAAGTACTAGCTACTACCTCTAATAACAAAACTTCTAACATCATCATCTCGCGCGCCGTTTATTTTCTTCCGGATCGACAGCAACATCAAGAAATGAAAGACCAACGAGAAGGAAGGAAACGATAGATTCTTCCTTGTTGGAGAAAGAAAGAAGGAAGGAAATAAATGAAAGCAAGGGCTGCCTAGTACCTAGAGCGAGCTAGAGCTTGGATACGTCCCAGTGGTGGTGCGACGCACGCTAGACGAAATGCCCGCACAGCATGTAGCTCTCGTCGACGTCGACCCTCAGCATCCGTCGTCGTTTTCTATGCACGCACCGATCGATCGATCGATCGATTTATCCGATGACTGTATAGCAAACAACAGCCAGCTTAGCTTACGCAATCAGTGACCGCATGATACACGTAGGCATCAGTCTGAGACTTTTTGATCTTTGCATTTTTACAGGTCCAACGACAGATATGATCGATGTTGTTACATGTATACAGATGCAACGTTATCATCTCATTATCAACGTTATCTATGAACATGGTGATGATGTCGATCTATAACCCTATACACATGCATGTACTATACACTCGCTCGATCGTGTCGTCCAACCAATGAGCCTATCTATTCAACCTTGCTCTGGTTGTTATTTCGTTCTAGCTAGGCAGACAGACGAGGGTATGCATCAGTAGCTGTCACGATTGAGAAAATTAAAGCCCCAGAAGGTCAATTCCGTGTACAGACGCCCAATTCAGTTCTAGAAGAACTTATTGGCTGGACGCTGGACAGGAATCCCATTTCAACTTTGCTGTTATCTGCAGTGCTTTGAAGATTGTACAGGTGAACAAAGATGCATGGTCCCAAAAATTCCTACCTCCCTTCTTCCCCAAAAGAATGCAATTGGCAATTTTAAACGTGACCAATTTTAAAACTGAGCAGCAAATTTGTGTCCTCTGCTTTTTTAATTTTCGCACAAGTTTATAGGTATAGACTACATCGATCTCGAATCCTCCGATCACGTTTTAACATTGAAGTTATGCTATTGAGTTGATTGACCCTTGAAGCAATTTTTTTTGTTTCCTAAGCTACCGAATTTTTGCTATATATTAAATTATATCCCAAAATACTTCTTCACAGATATATAGTGTCTTTCTATAACAATAAAGTTGAAGGTCCCACTGCACGCAGGGCGCAAGTACTACACTCTACTCGATAGAGCTAGCTAGAACCTACCGGCGCGGCCGGCCCAGCGACAAACACAATTCAACCTCCAACTTGGCCATCAGGTGTGTACGTGTGGCCGGAGAGCGAGCTCCATAACTCCGGTAAAATGGTAAATCTAGCTAGTAGCCGGGTGCGCCGCTGTTATATAGCAAGCGAGAGTGACGGACAAAGGAGCGAGGAGATAAACAAAAGAAACTAAACCCTACGAGCGAGGCAGGGCCGCAGGGGATGGGCCGAACGAGGGACGGCATGGGCGGCGGTGCAGCGGTCGCCATGGCTGCGTCCTCTACTGCCTTGTCATCTCCTCCTGCGTCGGTCGGCGGCCGTCGTCGCCGCTCGCCGCCGCCGCTTCTTCCCTGGGTCGCGGTGCTGATGCTCATCGTCGCAACAAGCAGCAGCCTCTTCTGGTGTGTGGCGGCGGGCCGGAATGTGATCACGCACATCAAGGGGTTCGAAGGCCCACTGCCCTTCCACCTCGAGACAGGGTGGGTAACGAGCTTCGAGCTTGTAGAATTGTAGTAGAAAGTAGTGCGTGCCACCATGACTCTGATCGATATCATCCATCGATTGACGATGACGACGATCGATGGTGTCTCTTACAATTTGGGGTATATGTAGGTACGTTGAGGTGGACGAGGAGCACGGCGCGCGGCTCTTCTACTACTTCATCGCGTCGGAGAGGAACCCGGCGGAGGACCCGCTCATCCTCTGGATCACCGGCGGCCCCGGATGCTCAGCGCTATCCGGCCTCCTCTTCGAGATCGGTCAGTAACCCGCCGGCCTAGAGAATTCCGGTTTTGTGCTATCCACGGTCGGATACGCGGCTGCATGGCTTCGCGGCCTAGCTCGCTCGTCACTCAATTCCTTCTCCTTCGCCTAGAGATCTTGCTTAGATGATGCCATGCTCGTCACACATCTCCATGCTCACGGGCTCATGGCCGCCGGCCGGCACAGAGACGCGTGTGCCAGCTAGCTGAAGTAAAATTGTTTTGTTAGCCGGCCGGCCGACCGGCGGCCGGCGGCCGGCACACATACATGATCCCGCCACCGTGCGTGCATCCACCGTTGTAATTGTCGCCTCTGTTTATTAACAGTAATTAAACACTCTATATTGCTATATCGTGTTGCACCTAGCTAGCTTATTAGCACGTTACTGGAAATTAGAGGCCATGCACTCTGACTAGTAACCTTGTATGCATGCGCACGAGTCATACGGTGTGACCGTGACCGAGCGGCAGAGTTGAGAGTCTAGCTACTCTCTTGTAGCGGCCGCCTAAACGAGAGGATGGGGCGTGAGCAGGCGTACAACGAACAGCCGCTAGCGTGCATGACCGGAAAGTTGTGCCAAAACGCATGACGCCCATGATGGCGCCAACGGCTAGCTGTTGTCCTGCCCAAGCTAGCATACATAGCACATCAGCCAAAACCATTGCACCAAGGACTACGGTTTCCTCCTCTTTGACAGCAACAGCGCGGCGCCTAGCACGCTGCCTTTTCCTTGCCCTCAATCGTGCTTTCTTGTCTCCTCATGAGGCAGTTGTGGGTACTGTTTCTCCTTCCATTTCAAATTATAGATTGTTTTATATTTTCTAGAAATAAATAGCTTTTGCTATACACCTAAATATACACTGTGTAAAGTCAAAATAAAAAATGGAGTACTATGCTGGTTGCTCATCGATACCCGAGGTTGACTATAAATAGAGTGTGTTTCTTTACTTAGTTAATGCTCCCTAGTGTGTGTTTTAATTCCTCTGGTCTATGCATGGTGCGTGTACATCCTTCTTGTGCACGTAAAAGAAAGATCAAATCATTAATTATAATACTGAAATTATCAAAGAATAATTATGGAGCCTTGTTAAGTGTACGTACATAACTTCCCATTTTGAGTTTAGCACCGCCCCGAAACACCCAGGTAGTATATTGGAAGAGATCTAAATTGAGCTGAGGAATGTTTCGAAGAGAGTGATTAATTTTTTAGAATTTCTGATATTTATTAACAAAACTCCGAGGAAACTTTTCCTTACAACTAAGCCCACTCTAGGAGTACTTTTAGATATTTTTACAATGGCGTATAGTTGATTTAGATATAGATTTAAATGTTACTTTACATTATTTTAATGATATGATGTTGAAGGTGAGTAATTTATAGGTGAATTTAGAGAGATATTTTATATTTTTCCATAATTGCATATCTGAGTAATTTAGATGAAGATTAGCATGCATGTTACTTTTGTTTATTTTTATGACAATGGTAAAATTGGGCAATTCTTGGTTACTTTTAAACTATTTTTATAATAACAAGGTAGGTATTTTTTTTTGTAACGCTTTAAATTTCTTAGGTACCTAGAAACACTTTTATTCTTATGTTACTTATTCACTGTTTGGAAAGTTGGAATTGAATTCTATTCTAATAATCATAATTTATCCACAAATCTATTAAACTAATATAATTATATATGAAATATATTTATATACTGTTGTTGGCCAATGGCAGAACTGAGGGGCGCCGGCAGGGGCCACGGCCCCCCTTAACAATTAAAAACCCAATACATAGTATATGATTTATTAATAAAAGTAGATCAAATTTTTGTAAAAAATTAATGCAAAACTAAAAGAAAGATATATTTTTCTTTAGCGGAATAGCTGATTTTCTGTCAAACTTTTAATCAAGGGCTTCGTCCCTAAACTTCCAAAATAACCGTTTCAATTATCAACTTTTTATGAAGTTTGATTTAGTCCTTCGTTCTACGTATTTTCCTAAGTTGGCATGCCATATCAGCATTTGAGTGTTCCTATTTTTTAGAAGCAACACATATTGGTGCACACATACTACTTAAAGATGACAACAAAACTTTAACTTGTGTCTATATGATTTTTTTCAAAAAACCTTTGTACGTGTATAATAAATATGTTCGGGATCAACTCCCTTCCTTAAAAATTGTATATCATTTTAGTTTCGTCAAGGTAAAATTTTATAATAATCAAATTTATAGAAATATTAAATTTTTATAAATCATAGTTGACTAGATATGATGAGGCATGCCATGTGATGAGGCATGCCAACATGGCATGCCACTTAGGATGAAGGAATTGAGCCGAATGGAGAAGTTTAAAAACTGAAATGATCGTTTTGGAAGCTTAGGGACGAAGTTGAGCTTCGGCTGAAAATTTGAGGATGAAATTGATTATTTCATATGTTTGTTTGGCCCCTTTAATTTTCTCTCCAGTTACTTGGCCATACGAGGGAGATACTTATATTATGTGGTATATTTTTACTATAGAGAAGTGAGTCAAAGAGTTTGCTATAAGTTATATAATAGAAATATAGTTCGGTGGTGTATAGAATTAATTTTCATCTCCCATAAATTTAGGATAGACTTATATCTAAACTTTAGAAAATGGTAGGATGTCAAATTTTAAGCCAAATAACCTAGTTTATTAAGTAGATTTTAATTCCTTCAAAATAGGAGTATCCAAACAGCCCCTAGTAGTATTTATACATCGAATAATATACCATACAAGTGCCATTTTTTATAAACTTTTTATTTTGGATGGATGATGCCTATTATTAGTAGTTCATTAATTAAAACTAGCTCGTATGTATGCATTGCCTTGGTGCGCAGGCCCTCTCAAGTTCGATGTGGCGGGGTACACTGAAGGGTTCCCGCGCCTGGTCTACTTCGAAGATTCATGGACCAAGGTGAGCAACGTCATCTTCCTGGACGCGCCGGTGGGCACGGGCTTCTCCTACTCGCGGGAGGAGGCCGGCCTCAACGTCAGCCTCACGGGGTCCGGCCGCCAGCACCACACCTTCCTCCGCAAGTGGCTGGCCGAGCACCCGGAGTTCGCCTCCAACCCGCTCTACATCGGCGGCGACTCCTACTCCGGCTACACCGTGCCCGTCACCGCGATGGACATCGCCACCCACCACGACGAGGACCCCAAGCTGAACCTGGTGGGCTACCTCGTCGGCAACGCTGGAACCGACGACCGGTACGACACGGGGGGCAAGGTGCCGTTCATGCACGGCATGGGGCTCATCTCCGACGAGCTCTACGAGGCCGCCAGGACCGGGTGCGGCGGCGACTTCTACCGGACGCCGGACCCCGCGAACGCACGCTGCGCCAGCGCGATGATGGCCATCAGCATGGTGACCTTCGCCGTGAACCCCGTGCACATCCTGGAGCCCTTCTGCGGCGCAGCGGTGCGCGCCCCCAGCATCTTCCAGGGCTACGGCGGCGCCGGCGGGCGGCGGTCGATGCTGGTGCGGGACGACGTCGGCCACCCGGGCTTCTTCGCTGAGAGGAGGCTGAACCTCCCCGTGGAGTGCAGGGACAACGGGTACCGGCTGTCCTACATCTGGGCCGACGACCCGGAGGTGAGGGAGACGCTGGGCATCCACGAGGGGTCCATCGGGGCCTGGAGCCGCTGCACGATGCTGACGCACTTCAGGCACGACCTCACCACCGTCATCCCCTACCATGTCAACCTCACCAAGGCAGGATACAGGGCGCTCGTCTACAAGTAAGCAACAATCACTGATCCTTAACAAGGTTTAGCATGTATTGCTAAATTGTTATCACAGGCCAGATCAGTGATGAGTACGTGATCGGACGATGAATTGGTGTGTGCGTGCAGCGGCGACCATGACATGGACATGACCTTCGTGGGCACCCAGGAGTGGATCAGATCGATCGGCTACCCCATCGTCAGCGACTGGAGGCCGTGGTTCGCCAACCGACAGGTCGCAGGGTGGGTTACTTGCTCACTCTGTTCTACTTCGTGCACACTCTGATTATCTGAACTCGCCTCAAATTGGTCATCCTTATTCTATGCCTTCTGTTGGTAGGTTCACAAAGACTTACGCCCACAACCTCACTTTCGCCACTGTTAAGGTATGGATGAATGCACTCTATATGATGATGTGTATGAATTCGGGGTATACAACTACTGATGGATGCGTCTCTTCTCCAAAAACACACAACAGGGAGGAGGGCACACAGCTCCGGAGTACAGGCCCAAGGAGTGCCAGGCCATGTTGGATCGATGGACCTCAGCAGCAGGACAGCTCTGATGAACTTGGGGCCGGGGTCCTG
This sequence comes from Panicum hallii, assembly GCF_002211085.1. Lineage (NCBI taxonomy): Eukaryota > Viridiplantae > Streptophyta > Magnoliopsida > Poales > Poaceae > Panicum > Panicum hallii. The sequence continues at coordinate 53,265,130 of NC_038050.1, forward strand.
GAAATCAACACAGTATATAGTGTAGCAGACGTCCTTCCATCTTGTTGTCAAAGATCGATGTAATAAGATTAAAACAGGCTTAAATTCATTGGGAGAGGCGCAGCCATAGGATCGGATCGGGGCAGCTTATATTTAACTCGAGAGAGGGCGAGCTTATTAGCTAACTATACTACTTGGAACCTTCTTAACCAAGATACTATTCTCCAAATACTTGGCACACTTTACGTGTCTCAATGTATGCATTTTTTTTTTGTCCTCAACTTATATGTAATGGTGCATGCATGGCTGGTCCTTACCTACTTTTCAGACTGATGCAGCTAAAAATATGATGGCTAAGTTTAAGAATTTAAGAAGAGTCTTAAAAGCATGGAAAAAGCACATCTCCAGTCTATCTGCCAATATTGAAAAGGTCAATCTCATCTTATCTCTGATGGAACTCTTGGAAAAACATAGGGATCTTTCCCTGGAAGAATGGAATTTCAAAAACCTGCTAAGTGAAAAGCTGGTTTCACTGCTTCATCAGCAGAAAATCTATTGGAAGCAACAGGGTACCATTAAATGGGTTAAGTTTGGAGATGCAGGAACAAAATACTTTCATGCTAATGCAACAATAAGATATAGAAAAAAGTTGATCACCTGCTTAAAATCCAATGATGGCACAGATGTTTACAATCATGAGGCAAAGGCAGAAATTCTATGGCTTGCTTACAAAGACAGACTACGGTCCTCCAACCCTGTGCATTTACCAGATAATCTACCAGATCTAATCAGTTTAGCAGAGAATCTGGATCTCTTGGATACCCCTTTCACTCATGAAGAAATAGACTCTGTAGTGAAAAGCTTACATGCTGACAAGGCACCAGGGCCAGATAGCTTCAACAATGAATTCATTAAGAAATGTTGGCACATTATAGCACCAGACTTCAATACTCTTTGTGAAGGATTTCAAAAGGGAGAAATTTGTCCTCAAAGCGTCAATGAGTCCTATATTACTCTGTTACCTAAAGTAGACTCTCCTTCTGGCATAGGGGATTACAGACCCATTTCTCTTCTAAACTGCTCCATGAAACTAATTACCAAGCTCTTGGCAAACAGACTGCAGATACTGATCATGAAACTGGTACACAAAAACCAGTATGGCTTCATCAAAACTAGGACAATACATGATTGTCTAGCTTAGTCTTTTGAGTACCGTCACTTATGTCATCAATCCAGGAAGGAAATCATCATCTTAAAACTGGATTTTGAGAAAGCTTTTGACAGAATGGAGCATACAACTATGTTGGAACTTATGAAAGTAAGAGGTTTTAGTGACACCTGGTTAAATTGGATGTAAAACATTTTTGCTTCAGGAACTTCCATTGCAGAAGAGGGGTCAGCCAAGGGGACCCTCTTTCCCCTCTGCCTTTTGTCTTGGTAGCTGATTTACTTCAATCCCTGGTCAACAAAGCTGTAGAACAAGGGCAGCTCAATCTGCCAATCCCGTGCGCTTCAGACAATCACTTCCCAATTATCCAATATGCATATGACACTTTGATAATTATGGAAGGTTGCTTGAGACAACTTCAGCACTTGAAAGACATCCTACATATTTTTACAGACGCTATAGGTTTGAAGGTTAATTACAACAAGTCCCTAATGGTACCTCTGAACATACCTGAGCACTCTCTAGTTTCTCTAGCAACCAGTTTTAACTGTGCCAAGGGAAGCCTACCTTTCACCTATCTTGGTCTGCCCTTGGGAACAACCAAGCCCAGAATAGAGGACTTTCTGCCTCTGGTGTCCAAGTGTGAGAGACGTTTACATGCCACTTCATTGTTCTTATCACAAGCAGGAAGTTTGCTGATGACCAATGCAGTCTTCACGTCTATACCAATGTTTCAAATGGGGACCTTTCTTCTACCCAAAACAGTGCTTGAGCAGATTGACAAGTATAGGAAGCATTGCCTTTGGCGGGGTTCAAATGTAAATGACAAAAGACCACCAAAGGCAGCAGGGCACATGGTTTGCCTACCCAAAGAAGAAGGTGGTTTAGGAGTCATCAATTTGAAAACACATAATGAGGCCCTCTTGCTGAAAAATTTGCACAAGTTTTTCAACAAATCAGACATTCCATGGGTACATCTGATATGGGAGAAACACTACAGAAATGGCAAACTCCAAGTCACATAAAAAAAGGCTCCTTTTGGTGGAGGGGCAATCTTAAACTCCTGGATGCTTTTAAAGGAATGGCAATGGTCAATATTCAGAATGGCTCTAGCTGCCTGTTTTGGTTTGATCTCTGGGGGATAGGTGCAACATCAGCAATACCTGGAGCTCTTCTCCTTTGTGAAAAACAAACTCCTGTCCTTCCAAACAGTCCACCAAACAGAGCCATTGCACAGTCTCTTTCATTTACCTATCTCTGAGGAAGCTTTTGCACAATTGGAGCAACTACAACAACTGTTAAATAATCAAGTCATTTCAGACAACCTGGATTGGTGGCAATATATTTGGGGTAATAATCAGTTCTCCTCCAAAAAAGCCTACTTGCATCTCACTGGCCATGCTCAAGTTCCTCAGGTCTTCGAATGGCTTTGGAAATCAAGCTGTCAGAATAAACACAAAGTTTTTTCTAGCTATTACTCAAAGATCGCCTCAGCACTAGAAACATACTCAGACGAAAAACAATGATACTTGATTCCTATGAGTGTGAACTTTGCACCTCAGGGGAGGAGGAAACCTTGGAACTTCTTTTCTTAACATGTCCTTTTGCCACTGCTTGCTGGAACCTCATAAAATTACATGTCCCTCTCCAAGTATCAGTATTCGATGCAATTGACAGCTTTAAGGGGCAGCTGCACACCCCTATCTCGTTGGATATTATCATTTTGCTTTGTTGGGCTATCTGTACTTCCAGGAATGATGTCATCTTCCAAAATAATCATGTATCCATCTCTTCGACCAGAGCAATCTTCAAGAAAGAACTCACACTGCTTGTGCATCGTGTGAAGCCAAAACATAAAGAGTGTTTAGCCGAATGGATAAGCAACTTTGGATAATCTTTTTGCTTAGCTTAATCTTCTTTCTTTCTTTCTTTGTATCTTGAGTGGGGTTGTAAAGACTCTCTTTTTCTTTGCTTTTTAATATATTTATAATCAGTAGGGGATGCTCATCCCCTCCTGTTGCCTCAAAAAAAAATATAATGATGCATCCGATTTGGGCTCTTAGTTAAAAATTGACAGACATAGCACTAAAAATGCTCAAAATTAAAATCTGTTACCTACTGTTGACTACACACTATAACATGTAACAATAGGCATGTTTGTTTGAGCTACAGATTCTGACAAGCAGCAGATTGTGGAGTGGAAATCTGAATTGCTAAAATGTGAAGGTCCAAAAGCTGTTCGATAACCTACACTTTGAATTGTTACATCTACCTCTCTTTCTCTCACATAAAACGTGACAAATACTATTTTCTTTCTGTCACATCTCTCTTTCTTACAGTCTCCGCCCAATTTAAACGTAAAACAAATTCCCTACAATCTCGTCCTACCTTTCTCTCTATTTCATCTTCCACTAGAACATCCAAATAATGACTGTCATAATAGAAATAAATGTAGATTTCAACAGAGTTTTAAATGTGCATCCTCCAATTGATAAGCTTAGCTACAACAACATAGACCAATTGCAACTGACAAAAGAGAAGCCAAGTCCTGTAATCAACATTCTAAAAAATTGAAGCTCAAACTCAACACGTTAATTTGCTCATAAAACAGTAGAATACATTAAACACTCTAGAATCCCTAATCATTGATGTCTCTAGTAAAATGCTCTAATTTTAGTTACACTTTATAATGTTTTGTCATCACATACATCAGTGCAAATGAAAACACTTTGCCAATTCCTGTAATCAACATTCTAAAAATTGTAGCTCAAAATCAACACGTTAATTTGCTCATAAAATAGTAGAATACATTAAACATTCTAGAGTTCCTAATCACTGATGTCTCTAGTAAAATGCTCTAATTTTAGTTACATTTTATAATGTTTTGTCATCACATACATCAATGCAAATGAAAAACACTTTGCCAATTCCTATTTGTGCATGTCAATCTAGAATTTTATACCACCAAGTTGCTTTAGGTTTGAACGTTTTGCACGCCGTATCATGTAACAACATTCAACACAATGCTAACAGACATGTTGACAAGATGCCAACAGAAATACCATAATCTTCATATAACTAAAAAGATCCAAATATCAGTCTTAATATCAGTTAAGATTCCGAAAACAAATACATTAATTTTTTGATAATACATATAATGGCTAATCGTGACAAGGAGCAAGTGCTGCATGAATGTGTAATATTCATAACATAACCACAAGAGATGGTCAATGCCCCTCAGTCTCTCACCCATAGTTAGCAACATTAATGGCATTAAATGCAAAACAACATTGTCAGCAAATTTAACAATAATGGAAGGATTTATGTTGTTAAACATAAATAGAGCATCTATAGTCTCATTATACGCATGTATAGAGCAGATAATAACCAAGGCTGAGCATCTATAGTCTCGGCCCAATTTAGAGCCTGTTTCTTCTTCCATCCTTTAGGGCCTGTTTGGAAGCCTGGTATTTGGTCCAAAATCCTTGCAAATTACAGGATCGAATGTTTTTCCGACGCAGGCTTGAATTTATTGCTTGGATGACCAGCGAGCCCACTAATTTTACCGTTGGTTTGGGCAAAAATTGGCGAAAAAAAACAATCGTGTGATCAGGCCCTAAAAAATACGACAAATATCGGACACAAACTCTGTTCCCTATCAGATCAGATGATCCCATCAGCGACGATGGTGGGGCGATCGGAGGATCCCCTCGAAGACGGATGAGTGACTTCGACCACGACCACATCGGCGACAGTGGCGGCGGCGGTGGCCGCGATCCCCTCAGCGACCGATGGGGAGCGGAACGGAACGGAACGGAACGGGAGTGAATTTGATGGTGAGCACATCGGCGGTTACACTTCCAAATCTGCATCTCAATGATTTAAGGTAACTTATTATAATCACTTTTATAGTTTACAAAAGTATTTCTACATATTGGGATGGGGGATTTATTATCTATATCCATATTTGAGGAAAAATGAATTCAGAGAAATCAATGCATGAATAATTGCTATTGTTCAAGTCTGCATTGTCAGACCTAAGTCCACGGGACTGCACACATGGCCTACATCTTATAGGATAAGGGATGGGGTATGACCCACGCTCTACACCAGTTGTACCTACTCATAGCGTAGTAGAACTACTCATACAATAGTAAAACTAGTCGGAGATAATAGAAACTACCTGAAAACCACTCGGGTAGGACTCTAGGGCTCATATGTGACTGGGACTTCCATGTTACCCTATCCTCCCAGACTATATAAGGGCGAACAGGGACCCTCTTCAAACAGGAGCATGAGGGACAACTCGTGCCTCATGCAACAGATCACTCAGGAGATCACCCGATCACCACCTAAGGCAATACAAACCACACATGACGTAGGGTATTACGCTCTCGGTGGCCCAAACTTGTCTAAACCTTATGTGCCTTGCACCTTCAAGTGACATCCTACCTACAAACTCACCACCTCGGGGGTATCCCTCGGTGGGCGTGGCGGTAAAACACCGACAGCTGGCCCACCAGGTAGGAGTGTTCATCGAGCATCCACCAGAGAACTCAATGGCATCTTTCAATTTCACCAGCGCTGTGCTCAATGAGGGCACGACGTTCACCTTCGCCGACGATTGTGGTGGCTTCAACAGCCACCTCGCTGAAACCAAGAAGCCGACGACATCTGCTCCAGCATCCTGTCATGACATTGACGACCACGCCGATGATCTCGGGGGAATTTGACTTCCGATCTAATCAGAAACTGTGAGGGCGAGTCTAGAACCAACCTGGCTCCTACTCATGATCGACTCGAATTTAGCTCATGCCACAATGATGATGCATCATCGCCAACGACCTTGATGACACGGCTCGACTTCACATAGCGCCGCAGCACCGACGCGCTGCTGCCACCAGCTATGACTACTTCGACAAATCTGCATCGCCAACGATTACTTCAACTACTCGTCTCGACTAGAAACTAGTCAAGGACGAGCCTTAAACTACTTGGTGACTAGCTCTGCATGGTCAACAACTATTCGGGATCAGTCGGCTCCATCAACAAACTGTCGCGGCTCCATGGACGACTACTGCGGTTTCGTCGATAATCATCCACGAGTGGGCTTATTTCAACTACTCCGACTACTTGTTTTGGAAAGAAAACTAGTCGGGAGTGGGCTTCACACCGTCAACAACTAGTCAGAATCGACTCCGACTAGTCAGTTTTATCAACAAACCGTCGCGGCTCCATCGACAATCGTCCACGAATCAAGCTAAGTTACTTATACCTTTTCCAACTTGTTGTTCACAGGGTCGGATACTTTTTGCGCAATGCGCATTCTCTTCACAGGCCATGTCATGCCCATTCTCGATTGCCTGCATGGTCCGCCCTGCAACACGGACGGTCGGGTTACACCCTATAAGTGCGCTCCACAAGCATTCTCTTTTTTCGCGCAGCGCCGACTGCTCTAGTTTTCTCTCAACGGTTGCTACAATACCTGGGTAGCATATGCTTTAATTCGGGAAACCTCGACTCTTCTGTATGCCTATGCTCCTACGCGTGCATGCGGCCACGCTTTCTATGCCATGGTTTACAGCAATCATGGTTCAGGTGCCTAACGTAATAGGCTACCTACCCGGGGATATTATGTGATCCAACAAGAGTACAACGTGAAAAATTTTACATGCATTTTACAATGCTGGAATTTGCTCCCGACACGATATCATGTATATCAGTTACAACATACTTTTATGTTTACCTTGCAGGGGTCCTGACCTGAACCATGCTGCTGGGCGAGTCAGATTCAACTCCGACTAGTTGGCTTCATCAACAATCGCCCATGACTACTTTGACTACTCATTTCGCCTACAAGACTAGTCGGAGACAACTATACTTGGTGACACGTTGGTGACTACTTCGACTACTCCTTTCACCTACAAGACTAGTCAGAGACGACTATGCTTGACGACACGCTGGTGACTACTTTGACTACTCATCTCACCTACAAAACTAATCGTAATCGACTCCGACTAGTTGGCTTCATCGACAGTTCAAGATTCAGCAGCAATTAGCCGATGCATAGGCTAGGGGGCTGGTGCTACCGACTACTAGGTATATACTATGTGACTCATCTAGCTCCCAGGCTCGGGGGCTAGATACGACATGGCTCTCAGCAATGAAGGTTTGATTTGAGCGGTAATTTAGGGTGCTTTTTGATGAAGTTATTTGTTTAATAATTTTTTAGGAAATTCATCCTAAAAAAGCAGTTTTCGAATTTCTGAACCAATTTGTCCATCTTAATCATCAAATTTTTACTGTCATATATTGCATGCCACTATTCTTTGGATCCTTTGTTCAAAATCTTGAGGATTTGGATTCAAGGCTCGGAGGCTGCAGGGACACGTGTCATCAGTGACTTATTTTTCAAATCTTTTGGAAGATAAGGAAAGAAGACTCAAGACTAAATTGACCCTCAGCCTGATTCTATGAGTCAACCTGAGGCTCAGGGGCTACTCCATATGAAGTGTGAGTTCAATCGCACCCTATATAAAAGAAGACTTGACAACTACTTGGGGCATGAGCACCTCACAGTCTCGATGCAGCTAAAGAAGTACTCGGAAGACACTTTCAAGATGGAGTTCGGGAGAACTCGAAGACACCTTCAGAAGTACTCGGAAGCCTGCAGTACTCGACTTCGAAGAGCTCGGGGCTTGTCAGACCCGGGCCCACGGAACTGCGCACATGGCCTACATCTTACAGGACAAGGGGTGGGGCATGACCCACGCCCTACACCAGTTGTAACTACTCGCAGTGTAGTAGAACTACTCATACAGTAGTAAAACTAGTCGGAGATAGTAGGAAACTACCCGAAAATCACTCGGGTAGGACTCTAGGGCTCGTATCCGACTAGGACTTCCATGTAACCCTGTCCCCCAGACTATATAAGGGCGGACAGGGACCCTCCTCAAGCAGGAGCATGAAGGACTATGTAATGTGAATGTATGAATTGGTTGTACATGAAGAATTTTGATATCTTTTACATTCCCATTTGGTCGTCAGTCATCACGGCTCACAACTTAATTTTAGACAACCAAAATGATCATTTTAAAAAGGGTGCTCAACTTAGCTTTGCCTGATGGATAGCCATGGATGAGCCCACTACTGCCGTTCCATCTCCATCGAACCAACCTTATCTCTTCACTGGTGTGGCGACAGTAGGACGAGCAGCGGCAGCTGGTGGCACCACGGCACGCGAGCCGTAGTAGCCAATCGGCGCCTAGCGGCGGGCTGCTCCAGCACCACGATGCGCGGCCTCGCGGGGCTGGCCTGAGGCGGCCGCAGGCTGTTTTGCATCTGCTGCTTGCCTGCTGTGCCGGCTTCAGGGTTTTTGCATCTGTTGCTTCAAGCTTTGCATGCGTGCTGCTGCTTCTTGTTAGCTCGCTTGCTGCACTGCCTTCTTAGCCGCACGTGGACACCAGATGAGGTGGTGGCCATTGGTGGCGGACGGCGCGCTTCCGCCCCCACCGCAGGGGACCACGAGACAAACAGAGCCGACCGAGAGCGCCGTGAGGAACCGGCGGATTGCTGCTGGCCATTGGGCCATTGGGCCATGGGCCATGTTAGACCTTCTGCAGAACTGAACAACGGGTAGCATTTAGGGGGAACATTGTATGAGGAGCAACGGGGTGTCATTTAGGGGAAACATTGTATGAGGAGCAACGGGGTGAGAATTAGGGGAAACATTGTATGAGGAGCAACGGGATGGCTATTAGGAGAAACATTTATCAGGAGCAATGGGGTGGCAATTAGGGAGAACATTTTATTAGGATTAGGGTTTAGGAGGAACAGTTTATGAGGAGTAACGGTGTGGCATTTAGGGGGAACATTTTATGAGGAGCAACGGGGGTGGCCTTTAGAGAGACCATTTTCTGAGGAGCAACGGGGTGGGTGGAAATTAGGGGGAACATTTCTTCAGTCCGCCTCTTCATCCGTGGAGAACACTCATCTCGATCTGAAAAAAAAAGTGTACGAACACATCAGTTTTCTAATCCTTAACGGAAATGAGGAAACGCATACGGCGTTTAATATCTAAGACCATAGTCGATGAAACATTCATCCAACAAGCACCCCAATGAAAACCCCACCCCGCTCGAAAGGAACAATTACAATGGCGGGGGAGTTTGTTTCCGATTTTGCTTAAAACCTATTACTGCTCCTACAGAAAGGTGCGGTTTACTTCCTATCCAATCCCAAAAAACCCTCAAAAATCCAAAAATGTTCCAACTTAACGGCCTCCTATCTTAGTGTCTTAGTATCCAAAATTCTAACCAAATGCCCCCAAAATGGCCAGAAACTTGAAAAATCCATGGCCAACAAAACAAATGGTTTTCCACCTCGGAGTCCACGTCGCGCTTGCACTGTGTCCCGACGGCGGCAGCGGCACCTCATCCTCTTCCTCCTCGCCCCCAGTCGTGTCTCCCCCCACCTCGCGAATGACCGCGCGGGTGGCATCGGGAACTGCATGGTGTAGGGTTCTTCTGAATCCAAACGACGCAAACGAGGAGGAGGGCTGTGTGAGGTGGGGGTTGATTTTGGGGAAATAGACGTGGGGGTGGGTTTATAGCTGTTGTCGGTCAAAACCCACCAGCGAGCAGCGACAGGCAACAAGAGGAGCTAGGAGGCTTCCGAGATGGCTGGTGGGTCCCGGTCCCTCGGTCAACGGCCCAGAAGTCCGGCACACGCCCTGGCTTGGTGAAGTGCTAGGCGTGCCACCTGACCTATACCTGATCAGGAAGGTGTAGAAGTCGTTATCAGCTATTTCCCTGCATGCACAGCCATATAAAACGTTAGTCCGAGCCACGATCGGCTCTTAAAATGACTCCCAAGATCGGCTAGAAAAGCCGATGGTGCCTTCGCACTGAGTCGGACCTATCCTTATACTAGGTCGGACCTTCGGGTAACCCTTAAAATCGAATGAAAGAAGCCGATTACACTCATTTAACAGATCGGATCTACTAATATTCGAATGTTCGTACAAATCCGATGGAAAAGATAAAAGCCTGCTCTGTAATCACCAAGTTAATCCAATCTACGACAGTAAAAGTCTTCACCGTGCAACCGGAACATCCTAATCGTGGTTAAGCCTAACAAACATGAAAGATAACAAGACGCTAATCTAAAAAGAGGCCAAAAACCAACTAATAAGCCGATTCCCGGAACAATCCCTTCTTAGACTAACAAAAAGCACCAAACATGCAGCCGGAACATTCAACCCATTTGAAGGGCCTAATCATATGGATATCAAACCGAATTCTTGTAGATACAAGAAATTACCATAACAGATTAGATCTACTAGGCGAGAACAGAGCAGGGTGCTGCCCTTGCACCCGAGATCACGCACAAGGATAGCTAAACGATTACGAACAGCAAGCGTAGCATAGATGTACTATCAAGAACTGATGCAGCATCATAATCGTTTAGGATAACTAGTGTTGCTCGCCATCAACAACGCTTCAGCACGAGAAACACAAAGATAAGCAGATAAACATGACGCTGCCCTGACCATGCGGAGCATGACCGGGGCAGCATGTCGATTACCTGGAGAAACCCTTGGAGAAGGGGTGGCGATGCGCCGAGAGTTTGTTGTGAATATTGGATGATTCCTTTTATTGAATTCTTATGATATATATTTATAGTCCGGAGACTTGGTCTTTTTAACTAACCCTAGCTAATTACGATACAATCTCTTACTATATTTAAACTATCCTTATTAGATACACGGCCATCCCGGCCCTTAACACGCTCGCACAGAAGCCGATTCGCAAACCATCACGATGATCTTGTTCAGCCCATGTTGCTCTCGGCCCATCCTCTAGCCCAGTCAAATTATGGCGATAACACATGCCCCCCTGGTTTTGGCAATAATAATTCCAAGACCATCGCCTCTTCGGCTTCTAAGGCTTATACACACACATGCCACACCCGAGGCCATCGGACGTGACCCCTCGACCTCCAGGACCTGTACGCGCGCGCTGCCTCCCAATGCCATCGGACACGACTCTTTGACTTCTCCCTCGGAAATCGTCATAGCATCGCTTCGCCTTCCATCTCCGCCGTTATAAACTGGTATCGGCGGATTTACTTCTATTCATCTCCTTCCTCCGTGCATTAACCGCACCAACATATTCTGCATCTTCCGGTGATGGCTTCCTTTTCCTCTGCCTCCTCCGATTTCTCTTCTTCTTCTACTTCTTCCATAATCTCCTTTACCTCTCCTGACTCCGAAACCTCCAGGGAGGCGACGCCGGAGTTTGATTTGGTAGCTTCAAACGTGGGCCCTCGCTCCTCTGCATTGGGACGTAGAGGAGTGGGACTTCAACATTTGGTCAGAGGACGATGAGTCCCTGACCGACGATGAGGACCTCCAGATTCTCCTTAATGGGGATCTGGATGAAGGCGATGATGATTCCTGGGATGACGACTTCTTCTTTTCTTCAAAAGAAGACACCCAGAACACTTCAACCAATGACGACTCGGCGTCAGGCGAGTACCTGCGCGGCGGATCGTCGACTTCAGAAGACGACGAGGACGCCAGCGACAATGCCGGTCACAGCAGTGATGACGGCGGCAACAGCAGCAGCAACGGCGGTGGCAGTGATGGCAGCAGTGACGGTGACACCAGCGCGTCTCTCCCATACAAGCGTCGCAAGTCCTTAGGGACTTACTGGTGGTAGTTCGTAGGGTCATCAGCCATTATGTATAGAGCCGGTAGATCGGCTTCTTCTTTTGTAATGGTTTCTTGTAGATGAACTCATTTATTTCAGTAATCCAATGTCTGGAAATCCAATCTTCTAAAGTCCGATGGCATCGCATCGGTCTTTCTCCTTGAATTATCTAATCCAACCCCAAGCTTTTCCTTTATTCCGGATCAGAGATCTTCGAGAACTCGAGTACCCTTCAAATGATTTCGCCAATAACAAGAGTACTCTGTCAAGATCCATCCCTGCTTTTCCTTTTCCATCTGGCTGTGTGCCAAGGCAACTTGTCTGACCCTTCCTCGAAATCAGCATTTTAATGAACCAGATGTGCTTCTGTTGTTACTGCTTCCCCCCGAACCCAAATCAAGTCGAGAAATATGATTATCAAGAAAACCCGCAAAGAAGTCGAACCGTTTCTTTCCAGATCAAGAGACCCCTGTAGTTTGCCTGATTTGAGTCGCGCTGTAGAATCTATTCTGCCGACCTTGATAAGATGCCTGTAATCGACTTCCTTGCTTCTTATCGAAGTCCGGGACTTTGTATGTTTGGATTATTGCTTCTAAAGTCCATGGGTTGGCATCGCCTAATCAATCTTTAGCAGATCTGACTTGTTCATCTTGTTCTACCTTACAGCCTGATGTACTACACTGGCTCTTAAAGTACCCGATCATATCGACCTGCAGCCCGATGTATCACAAAGTACCCGATTCATGTCGACTTGTAGCCCGATGTATCACATCGGCTTTCCTCATAAATACCCTGATCGTGTTGGCCCATAGCTTGATGCATTACATCGGATTCATCACTCGTCTTCCCACATGCTCGGGAAATATTTCTTGAGGTGTTGACCATTGATGGCTACCGGAAATTTGACTCCATCCAATTCTTCAAGCATGTACGCATTTCCTGGTAGAACTTGATCAACTCTATAAGGCCCATGCCAATTTGGAGACCATTTACCATATGTCGCATCCTTAGTCCCCAATGGTAGCACCGCTTCCCATACTAAATCTCCAACTTGGAATTCCTTTGGTTTAACCTTCTTATTGTACGCGCGAGCTACCTTGGCCTTATTTTCCTTGATTTTTTCCAGCAACCATAGCCTGAGTTCCATAATATCTTCCACATTGTCGCTCATCAGAGCGGCATATTCTTTAGCAGTCAAATCATTCTGAAACTCTATCCGTCTCGAACCGGCCGTAATTTCCCATGGCAATACGGCTTCCTGCCCATACACCAAGTGATATGGTGAAGCTCTTGTTGCCCCGTGGCATGAAACACGATAAGCCCATAATGCTTCTGATAAAACGCTGTGAGTATTCATCGATCTTCCTTTTGATCAGCTTGATCAAGCTCTGATTGGACGCTTCAGTTTGTCCGTTTGCTTGAGCGTAGTACAGAGATGACCTAATCAATTTAATTCCCATGTCGGCAGCAAACTTTTTGAATTCGTCAGATATAAACACGGACCCTCCATCTGTTGTAATGGTCTGAGAAATCCCGAACCTATGAATAACGTGTTATTTGAAGAAACTGATGACATCCCTTGATGTTACTGACTTCATAGGAACAGCCTCTACCCACTTGGTGAAATAATCTGTGACAGCCAAAATAAACTGATGGCCTTTACTCGATGGAGGATTAATCTTACCGATCATATCCATGCCCCAGCCTCTGAACGGCCAAGGTTTGATGATAGGATTCATTGCTGACACTGGTACTATTTGTATTTTCCCAAACCTTTGACAGGCTGGACATCCTTTATAATACTTGAAGCAATCTTCCAGCATAGCAGGCCAATAATATCCCGAGCGTCTAATCAACCAACTTCATCTTGTGGGCTGATTGATGAGTACCACACGTACCTTCATGGACTTCATGTAAGAGCCGATTGGATTCAATCGGCCCCAAGCACTTAAGCAGTAGCCCTTCCAGAGTCCTGTAGAACAAGTCGTCCCCTATCAACATGTACCTCATGGCTTTGTAATGTATCTTCTTAGGTGCCCCCCGAGCCGGATCCTTCAAGTAATTGAAGATATCAGCTCTCCAATCCCCCTGATCCAGCAGGTTTATTGGGAAATCAGCTCCATCCACCGTATCCTTGTAACCTGAAGCCATCTGGGCAAGGTCATTGGCCTCCGAATTTTGTACTCTTGGTATCCAAAAGAAATTTATATATCTGAACTGGGCCATTAGCTCCTGGCATTGTCTCCACAAGGGAAACAACAACTCACTCTCGCATCGGTACGCTTCCATGAGCTGAGAGATGACCAGTTTCGAATCCCTAAAAACTTCTACTGCTTCTGCTCCAGCCTCGAGAAGTAATTCCATACCTTTGTGCACCGCTTCATACTCGGCTAGATTGGTGCAAGGTGTTGGCAATCTGATTGAAAAGGAATATGTTGCCCCCCGAGGCGAAACGAGCAGGATACCTATGCCAGAACCATCTCCACAGACCGACCCATCAAAATACATTGCCCATGCGTGGATGGAAAGCGCTGCTATGTCTGAGTTGGTCCTTTCTACAATGAGGTCGGCCAGCGCCTGCCCTTTGACTGCCTTCGCAGGTTGGTACCGGATATCAAACTCTGACAAAGCAAACATCCACTTACCGAGTCGGCCTTTCAACACCGGGGCCAACAACATATGCTTGATAACATCTGATTTGTAAATGACAATCGTTTCAGCGGAAAGCAGGATGTGGCGGAGTTTCGTACAGGTGAAAAATAGACAAAGGCATAATTTCTCAATTTCGGGATACCTGGTCTCTGCATCCAACATCCTTCTGCTGTGGTAAAAAAGAACTCTTTCTTTGCCATCATACACTTGTACGATGACCGAAGCAATGGAAGTGTCACATACTGATAGATAAACATGGAATGGCTTACCCTGGTGGGGTGAGACTAACACGGGCGGTTTGGACAAATACTCTTTGATATCTTCAAACGCCTGTTGCTGCTCTGCCCCCCAGCGGAACTCGTCATTGGTTTTAGTTTTTACCAACTCCATGAATGGCTCGATTCTTCCTGACAGATTGGAAATAAATCTCCTGACAAAATTGATCTTGCCAATGAGTTGTTGGAGTTCTTTCTTTGTAGTAGGTGGCACCATCGTTCTTACAGCTTCTTGACTTTTTAGGCCGATCTCAATTCCTCGTTCATGAACCAGAAACCCCAGGAATTGACCGGCCGATACACCAAAAGCGCACTTCTTTGGATTCATTCTGAGCCTGAACTCCCTGGTTCGTTCCAAAACTTTCCGTAGATCTCCCAAATGCCCCTCAGCCGACGCAGATTTCACCACCACGTCATCAATGTAGATTTCCACCAGCTTGCTAATCAGGTCGTGAAACATATAATTCATGGCCCGTTGGTATGTAGCACCAGCATTTTTCAGCCCAAAAGTCATGACCACATACTCGAATAATCCCACTGCACTTGGTACTCTGAATGCGGTCTTATGGATATCCTCTGGAGCCATAAAAATTTGGTTGTAACCAGCGTTGCCATCCATGAAACTTAACATCTTATGACCAGCAGCTGCATTAATCAATGTCTCCGCAACTGGCATCGGATACTCATCCTTTGGTGTAGCTCTGTTGAGATCTCTGAAGTCCACGTAGACTCGCCACCAGCCATCCTTCTTCTGTACAGGCACAACACTGGAGATCCATTCAGCATACCTGCACATCCTGATGAAGCCTGCTTCTAACATCTTTTTGACTTCTTTCTTGACTTCTTCTAGGACTTCGGCCTTCATTTGCCGCGCTCGTTGCTGGAATGGCCGAAATCCTGGCTTAAGAGGGAGCCAATGCTCAACAATACTTCTATCCAACCCGGGCATCTCTGTGTAATCCCAAGCAAAACAGTCCGCATATTCTTTCAGCAACACTATCATCGACTCTCGCAACTCTGGATTCAACTTCTTCCTGATAAATGTTGGTCGTGGCTTATCCCCAGGACCAATGTCGACTTCTTCCAACTCGTCAGCAGATGTAAATCCGTATCCTAGTTTTCCTTCATCCATTAAGTTGACACTGCAAATAAACGACGAATATGATGTAAAAAGATTCGGCCGATCGCAGGGAACGGCCGACTTGTTCTTTTTCATTAATTTGCACCACTTTACAATCAACATATGGCCGGCTGCTCGAGCGGGCCTCTTTGTGACCATTATAATGATGTAACGTGGTTGACAAAAACAATTCACTTCTTATTTTTTGGGGCCGATCGCAGGGATCGGCCTCTCCTGTTATCTTGGTACAATCTAACTTTGGCACCCCATCTACTCCGTAAGGCAATGGATAAGACCAGCCTCACCCCTTTTTTGTAGCTTCCACGCGGTCGCAGCCTTCCAAGCTAATCCCTGAGATCGGCTCCTGGTCTTCCACGTCCTAGACACTCATGCTGCGTGTGAAACTTCAACGGAATCGTCCGCATGGACTACTTCTACTTCATCTCCATCCCATTGAATCAGACACTGGTGCATTGTGGAAGGGATACAACAATTGGCATGGATCCAATCTCTCCCAAGCAGGACGATGTACGAGCCCTTGCTGTTGACAACAAAAAATCAAGTAGGGACGGTCTTGCCTCCTACCATCAAATCCACGCTGAGGACTCCTTGCGCCTCCGAAGTTTGTCCATTAAAGTCACTTAACGTGATGTTGGTTTTGATCAGATCCCCAACAGAGTGCCCCAATTGGCGCAGCACTGAGTATGACATTATTTTAACTGCCACTCCTGTGTCAACTAGCATCCTGCTGACAGGCTGGCCATTTATATAACCCTTGAGGTATAAAGCCTTCAGGTGCCTGTAATTCCTTTCTCGGGGCTTTTCAAATATGACAGGCCGTGGTCCCAAGTCAAGCTGAGCCACTGGCATCTCCTCATGGCCTGGTGCTTGAAACTCTACAGGAAGAACAAACACCATGTGTGCATCAGCCGATGTCTTTACATCAGCTTTCGACTTCTTGGGACGCCACACCTTCTTAGAAGAACTCTCTGCTTTTTGAGGGTACTGAACTTTCTCCGCCAAATCCGGCTCCGCCTTCCTCAGTGTTTCCAAATATTGGGCCTCGGCTTCTTCCAGGCTGCACAACCGCTGCACCCTCCACTTTTGGGACCGGTTAAGCCCGTCAGGGCCCCAGCGTGGTCGGTGACATTTGTCCTCATCTTCTGAGTTCCCCCCTGTGCGTGATGACTCGACTTGTCCATGGCGGGGCTGCAGCGGTCCTAAACGCTGAAAAACTGAGGCACTCCTTGCATCTTGTCTCTGAGACTTGCACTCTGGGCAATCCTCAAGAGTGGGTAGTCGTTTCATGCCAGAATCCCAACAGTACTTGAGGAACGGGCAATGCCAATGATCTCGCGTATCCTCTCACTTCCTGAGGCATTTCCCAGTGCGCCGCTCGTACTCTTCTTCTTCAGTCTCGCATTGGAGACGCTGTTGATATTGATACTCGTACTTTCTCAAAAGATGAGAGGACACTGGTCGTTGATTCCTGACGTGTCTCACCTGCTCTTCGGTGATATAGTCCCTTTCTTCTTTTTGGGGCCGATCGCGGGAATCGGCCTCTTGCTTCCTTGCATACTAACGTGATGTGTGTCCCGCCATGTTAATACTGAACATAAAATCTAGCTGACGATGTGTTGATCGGTCATACCCTTCCACCATGTTTACATTCGGGAATGGTTGAGTATCAACCTTCATGGCGTACTGCCCCAAAATTAATCGGCCTTGCTCAATAGCTGATTGTATCTATCGCCGGAGTTCCTTGCAGTCACCGGTACCGTGAGTGAATGAGTTATGCCACTTGCAATACGACCTCCCCTAGAGCTCCTGAGCTGTTGGGAACTTGCAACCTTCAGGGAACTTCAACTGCTTCTCTTTCAAGAGCAAGTCAAATATTTGTTCGACCTTGCTCACGTAAAAATCAAATCCTTTTGAAGGTCCTTGTTGTTTCACCCACTTGCAGGACACGGGTTTTGCCCCCTGTGCCCACTCTGCAACTGGTATCTCTTGGTCGTCCCCAGAATCTTTGGAGTCTTCAGCATCAACCATTACCACTTGTCACTTGAATTTGTCTTGGTATAATTCTGGGTGGCGTTGTTCATATACCATCATTTTCTGCACTAGATGTGCCAAAGAGTTGAACTCCAGCTAGAAAACCAGATCTCTGATCAGTTTTACCAATCCCAAAGATGCCAATTCAACTGCCTCTTTTTCTGAAATCCTAGTCGAGTAGCATCGGTTCTTAACTTCTCTGAAACGCTAGATGTATTCCGCCACTGTTTCTCCCCGCTTCTGGTGGACCTGTGCCAAATCGGAAATCCCAGCCTCTGCAGCTTTTGAATGATATTGTATATGGAACTGTTCCGCTAGGTGCTTCCAAGTGCGGATGGAATCAGGACCCAATGATGTGTACGATTCAAAAGCTGGCCCTGTGAGAGACTGCGAGTAAAACCTCACTCGCAATGGATCCGACACCGAGATCATCCCTAGCTGCGCCAGATATCGGCTCACGTGCTCTATGGAGATGGATCCTTCTGCTCCGCTGAACTTGATGAACTCAGGCAGCCGATACTTGGGCAGCAGGGGAATCAAGTCATACTCGCTTGGATACGGCTTGGTGTAGCCGATCGCTTGCCTTCTCAGGAGAATGCCAAATTGATCCTTAAAATGGCACTAATCTGATCCACTGTATGAACTCCTGGGGCCGAGTGCGTCCCTTCATGACTCGGCCCTATCGTGTAAGTAGCCAGCCATGCCTGTTTGTCAGTATCGACTACAGATGTTCCCCCGGTTGTTCTCTGCGTGGGTTGCGCCGGGTTACCGCCATCCGGTATGTACGCACAAACATACCCATGCAGTACTTCCTTGGGGGGTTCACTGAAGAATTGGTGATCAGCAGGATCACCTCCTACCTTGTATATGACGTATGTTAGAGAACTCTGCTGCTCTGGAGCTGCGAATGCGTAAGGCACTGGTGGCCTGGTTTGAGAAGGCCACTCCCCTTTGTGACTCCCTAGAGCAGGTCCTGTCGGAGAGTACTGGTATTTCATAATCTCTTGCACTACACATATCGCGATGCGCTCAAGGGTGTTTACCAGACTCTCAGAATGTCGATGTAACGAATGAGCCACCATGTAGTTGAGTTCCTGGTGGAGAGCTCTCGTGCGTTCTTTTGTAGGAGTAGACAGATCCCACCTCATCGAGCGCACCTTCAGATGAAAATCCCTTCCATCTGATGCCGTGGTGACGGGTCCTTTCGAATGAGCCGATGAGATCAGCTTCAAAAAGAGCCTTTATATCATTATACTTCTGCTTGTGCTCATCAGATAGCTCGTCATAGGTAATCGGGTACTCGTTCGGCATCTTGACAGCGGAAGTCGATGTAGCCGAAGAAGATGATGCAGTCGTTTGTAGTCGATGTAGTCGAAGGAAGTAGTCGATGTAGTCCATGAAGTAATCGATGAGGTCCCACCGGGCGTGCCAGAATGTGTTGTCGATCAAAATCCACCGGCGAGCAGCGACAGGCAACACGAGGAGCTAGGAGGCTTCCGAGACGGCTGGTGGGTCCCGGTCCCTCGGTCAACGGCCCAGAAGTCCGGCACACACCCTGGCTTGGTGAAGTGCTATGCGTGCCACCTGACCCATACCTGATCAGGAAGGTGTAGAAGTCGTTATCAGTTATTTCCCTGCATGCACAGCCATATAAAATGTTAGTCCGAGCCGCGATCGGCTCTTAAAATGACTCCCAAGATCGGCTAGAAAAGCCGATGGTGCCTTCGCACTGAGTCGGACCTATCCTTATACTAGGTCGGACCTTCGGGTAACCCTTAAAATCGACTGAAAGAAGCCGATTACACTCGTTTAACAGATCGGATCTACTAATATTCGAATGTCCGTAAAAATCCAATGGAAAAGATAAAAGCCTGCTCTGTAATCACCAAGTTAATCCAATCTACGACAGTAAAAGTCTTCACCGTGCAACCGGAACGTCCTACTCGTGGTTAAGCCTAAC
Organism: Panicum hallii; assembly: GCF_002211085.1. Lineage (NCBI taxonomy): Eukaryota > Viridiplantae > Streptophyta > Magnoliopsida > Poales > Poaceae > Panicum > Panicum hallii. The sequence continues at coordinate 53,285,048 of NC_038050.1, forward strand.
AAACATGAAAGATAACAAGACGCTAATCTAAAAAGAGACCTAAAAACCAACTAATAAGCCGATTCCCGGAACAATCGCTTCTTAGACTACCATAAAGCACCAAACATGCAGCCGGAACATTCAACCCGTTTGAAGGGCCTAATCATACGGATATCAAACCAAATTCTTGTAGATACAAAGAATTACCATAACAGATTAGATCTACTAGGCGAGAACAGAGCAGGGTGCTGCCCTTGCACCCAAGATCGTGCACAAGAACAGCTAAACGATTACGAACAGCAAGCGTAGCATAGATGTACTATCAAGAACTGATGCAGCATCATAATCATTTAGGATAACTAGTGTTGCTCGCCATCAACAACGCTTCAGCACGAGAAACATAAAGATAAGCAGATAATCACGACGCTGCCCGACCATGCGGAGCATGACCGGGGCAGCATGTCGATTACTGGAGAAACCCTTGGAGAAGGGGTGGCGATGCGCCGAGAGTTTATTGTGAATATTGGATGATTCCCTCTTTTATTGAATTCTTATGATACATATTTATAGTCCGGAGACTTGTTCTTTTTAACTACCCTAACTGATTACGATACAATCTCTTACTATATTTAAACTATCATTATTAGATACACAGCCATCCCGGCCCTTAACACGCTCACACAGAAGCTGATTCGCAAACTGTCATGATGATCTTCTTCAGCCCATGTTGTGACAGTTCAAGTACCTATACGCTAGGCACATACTTTGTTAGTGTGAAGTATGTGCTTGTTAGTATAAAGTTTGTGTATGTTTATGTGAAGCTTTTGAAAATTTAAGTGCAAGTCAAAAGGGTACTTTTGTAATTATGGAAAAACTAGGGTTGTATTTGCAAAATGTATTTGGATAGGAGTTAACTTCAAAATAAGTGAAGAGTGGTTTTGCAAATATATTTTTTCTTACTTTATTCCCTATAACAAAATATATATTTATCCAAAAAGTTGTATTAGAAATGTATGTGTTGAAGTGTGTAAAAATTTTGGGTAAAGTTGTGAAAATAAGGGTATTTATGTAATTTTATAAAAGTACAAGTCCTTTTATGCAAGTAGCTGAATTACAAAAGTAATTTTCAAAGTTACTCAGGACTAAAGTGTAAAAAGTGCAAGTCATTATGACATGTCTATCCAATCATTATGACGAGTCTATCCCGTCATCATGATGTGTCATAAATTCTTGCATTTATGTCCTAAATGTTATAAAATTTCACTCTTTAGGACAAAAGTAATTCAAATCCAAGTTTTGTTCAAAATTTAACTTGTAAAGATATAAGTTTTGAGTTTTTGAACTTGAGCCCTAAAGCAATATTGTAGAGTTTGAAAACCTCTCCAACTTTCGTTTTGAGCATCTCTTCATTCGGGTTTTAGATTGATGAGAAATTTATACTTTACAGAAAGGTCCCTGCAATTTTCTGAATTTGCGCATAAGTCCTTAGGAGAAATCCATTCCTCTTTCTCCTCTGTTTCTCTTCTCCCTGGCACCTTCTTTCTTTCCCACCATCGGCAGCACCTTTTCTCTGGCCTCCGTTCTTATCAACCCAACCCCACCTCTCTCTCTTTATCCTCCACGCGGGCGGTGCCGGCGGCGCCCAGGGGCCTCTTCCCTCGAGGGGCAAGTGGCGCACGGCGGGCGCTCGGGCAGAGCGCGTGGCAGGCGCACGGGCGCTGGCGCTGGCGCGACAGGCGGCGTGCAGGCGCAAGCTGGCGTCAGCTGGGCGGAGCGCGCGGGCCGCAGGCGTGCGCGGTGTAGCGTGGCTCGGGTGGCTCAGGCTCAAGGCGGTGCGGGCGGCTGTGGCTCGGGCTGCGGGGACTGGCGGCGGGCGTTGCTCGGGACCGGCGAAGCGCAGGCGCTGGGAGCGAGCGGGTGCTGGAGGCAGGCGCGGGCGCACGCGGCTGGGGCGGCCGCGGCTCGGCGCAGTGGTGGCTGGCGCGAGCCGAGCGGGCGGCGAGCGGAGAGTGTGGGCTCGAGGGCGCAGGCGCGCGTGCGCGGAGGGGCCGGATGTGGCGCTGGCTCGGCCCGAGTGGCGCAAGCGCGGGCGGCCCAGCCGTGGCGCAGGCGCGCGCGAGGTGAGCGACATGCAGGCAGGAGTTGGTGCAGGTGTTGAGCGCGCGGCTTGGTGGCGTTGGAGCGGAAGCTGGCGCGGGCGCAAGCAGAGGCAAGCAATGGCCGTGTGGCGGCACACGGGCGACACAGGAGCAGGAGCAGCACGCGACGGTGTGCGCAGGAGCAAGCAGCGCAGGCAGCGAGGCCGTGCATGGGGGGACCAAGCGGTGGCTGGTGACCAGGCGTGCGCAGGAGGAGTTGTGGTGGAAAGCTTCTGCGCGAGATGCGGGAACGCGGTGGCCGTATCGAGGACGCAGCTAAGGTGTTCGACGAAATGCTAGCGCGCATGGTACTAAAGAACGTGAGGGTTCTGCTGCTGGACGAGGCGTCAAGGGTGCAGGACGCCGTCGGGCGGATGTTGCAACGACGTGCAGGGCAACGGCGTGCAGGGAGAACACGCGCGGTGTGGGAGGAGCTGCAGTGCAGCGGCTGCGGACTGATTCGCACGGGAGCAATAGAGCCACGCGTGGAGAACGTCGTAGGCCGTTGAGGAGAAAACAGCGGACGAGATCAGACGGCACTGTGAACTGCTCGTGAAGGATTTGGAGGTGGCCAGGTGCGAGCAGACCTCGGTCCTCGCGGAGGCAGAGGGGGGCGAGTGTGGCGCGGCGAAACGAAGGCGGAGGTCCGGATGGATTTGGACTAGCGCGTCCACGGATGCGAGCGAGAGTGTTCTACCGGTGGCCGGCTCAGCTCGTTTCCGCAGGCGTGGGCGCATGCAAAGCAACAGGCCACGCGCGAGCAAATCAAGAGCTAGGAGTGCCTGAACAAAGGAAGTTCAACCTGTGAGCAGGAAAACCCTAGGGGTCGCGAAGGAATCAGCGTAGCGAACCAATTCGGCTCCATCGTCTTGTCCCATGAGTCCACGACATCCAGCAGTACCTTTCCCTCATCGATCGCCGAGCAAGACCACGACACCTCGAAGAAACTCCTGAACCCTCATCGAGCCTCTTCAATCCCTATATGCCGGAACATCATCGCCATGGCAAAGCCAACCGCCATAATCACAGATCACCGTGAGGAATACCCCTCCGGCTATTCTTCACCCACTGCAATTCCTGACAAGCTTCTTCGTCACCCACGGAATCTCACCACTGTCGAGCTCTTCTCATCGCTGATCCTGTTCACCGCGGGAATTCACTTTCCGCTTGTTCTTCTCCACAACCAAGGCTACCCCAAGGTTTGCCCTGATTCACTGAATCTTCCTAATGCCGGCGACTCCTTTGCCGGAACATCGTTGTTATCTTCCCGTTCTTTGTTTTCCCCGACCAGGGACTTAATTGCTTTGATTTAGAAGGTTCTAGGGTGTTTTCTATAAAATTTCCAGAACTTTCTTTATTTTCAAATCAGTGAACTTCTACATTTCATAGAAATTTGTAAGAAGTTCATAAAAATACAAAATCAGTTTTGTTTGAACCCTTAGGTCAAAATCTACAAGTTTTATGTTGTGATCTTGAGTTGAAAATTTTTGATTTGAAGTCTAGGTTAAGTATTAGGGAATGAGTGCTTTATTGTACCTTGTGTTGTATGCATGTGTTGTAGCTGAATATAGATCATAGGATGTATGTCTCAAGTGCAGATGTGTGATATCTAGTTAAGCTTTTTACACGAGTACTCATATCCCTACCATCAAGACTCTGTTCTTGTTTTGATTACCGTTTCCTTAAGGTCCTTTTCATATAAGGATCCTTGTTAGTTTGTGTGTATCTGCTGCTTAGCCAATACATCTCTGCAGCTATGCTTCAGCGTCGGCTATCGGCTCAGGCGCTAAACATTCACTTCCTTGAGTCTATGATGTTCCTGTGTAACAGCTGTCAGTCGATGCATTTCTTTGGTTATGCTTCTACCATCGGCTGGTTAGCTGATACGGTTGTTATCTTTCTAATATCGGCTACTGCCGACACAATTCTTTTGTTCTATCCTACATCAACTGCACATAGTCGATGTATCGGAGATACACACACGATCTTAGGATTCTTGCTATCGGCCAATCCAAGCCGATTCTAGTTGTTTTCCATATCGGTCAAATATGGCCGATCAATCCTTAGTTTTTCCCATCCTTGTCCACACACTTCTATCAGCCGATTTATCGGCTGAGAGATCGGCTATATACCTATCGGTTACATACCTTCAACCACACTCCAATCGGCTACACAGGCCAAAGTACATAACCCTAGATCAGTAAGCTAACACAGTAGACACGCCTCTGTTAAGCACGACCAAAGCACATCAATCGGTTAAACCTGGTGTATCCTCATTAGTTAAGGCCAAGTCCGATACACCAACCAATTAGATAGACCAAAGACATGCTGATAATCTAATCGGCAAGATCCTTCCTTGTTCTATCCTTGAAGCACGGTACCTTTAACATTCCTATTCATATCAGCTGATTTGACCCCAGGTGAACCCAAATCGGCTAACCTCTTCTGCTTATATACCGAGACCGTTTTTGCCGTTTTCTCTTCCAAACGGAAATCAGCCGATTTCCTAAGGCAAGTAGGTAGCTCCCTCCTTTGCCAATTCTTTCGGCTAAACCCCTGTTGTTCCAATCGGCTCTGTTGTAATTTTCAACAAGTAGCCGATTCTAATTAGTTGTCCACCAAAAGCTCTATCCAAGTTTAGTTGCAAATCTTTTGTTTGTTATGTGAGTAGCATGTTAAATGAATGTTGAACTGCAACTTTGTTGTGAAGTTAAGATAGCTTCATATGCACACTTTAATTGTAATGTTGCATTGCATGTAGATACGACTACTTCCGCAAACGGTACCTACAAGATCTCCCAGGAGTCTGCAAAGAATGTTCCTGAAGAACAAGTGAACGTCACCAAGGGATTATCGAAAGCCCCGAACCAAAGTTTCGAAGATAACAATACTAACATCCCTGACTCCAGTCCCACCAGTAAAGGCAAGCCCCGGTGCATAACCCAGTATTTCAAATTACTACATTATGTAATCTTATACTTATATCTTATATCTTGCATTAAGTCTAGGAGATGAAATGGAACCATAGATGCATGAATCCTAGGAACCAATGTATTGCAACTGAGTTCATATCGAATAGATGCTCTCCTAATAGGACCGGTAAAAGTCGGGTGATTTTCTATCACTCGCGCGATATAGGAGTTGCTTGTTTATAATTCTGCAACCACTATAAGGATGATGGACAGGGTCATGTGCTGTATCATGACCTGAAGATTACCCTGTCTGTTTTGATAAAAGCTTTAAGGTCGAAATGTGTGGTAGTGGTGGCTAAGCGTTTGAAAGTACTATAAGCACATACCGTGAAATATGGTAAGCGGTAAGCCTAGTAACCAATCGGCCCGGCAAGTGGGCATACCTCCCACCACTCGATTAATTTGGTTTTTCTCATGCACCGACCTGTGGGAGTACGTTCTGCGTGGCAGATAGGAATACGGGTTTTGTAGTCGCGCTACAGACGTATGTCCTGCACAATTGGTGTGCGTACGGTCCTGCAAGTCGCTTGTGGTGGCCTGCCCACGATCCGAAATGAAAGTCAAACGGTTGCTTCGGAACAACTTGTGGATGTTCCAAGCGTGTGTGTTAGGTTCATCTTGTAAGATTAAATTCGATTCAGAATCGTCCACCTCTCACGAGGATTGAGACTGCTTATCCCTTTTGCCACATCGAGTAAAAAGTGTAATTGTTGATGGAATAATCTTGATGGATGATAATCTTTATCTTGCTTGTTTAGTATAGGTGCTTACCTAGAATGGCTAATCAAGCTAGAATCTGAAAGCTAAAACTTGAAAGCAAGTTATACTCTTTATTGCTTTTCAGCTAAAAATAAACCCAGGGCCTTTACATTGCCTGCATGAGTCTAGTTACGGGCTAAAGTATACCCCATCCCAGGTAAGCCTTGCTGAGTATTAGTATACTCAGTCTTGCTAGTTACATGTTTACAGGTAAAGTCTTTGAAGGTCCTACTCTTCCCTTACCTTGGCACTGTGCTCTTCCAGAAGGTTGGTCTGCGGAGTGGGATCCGCCCCCGGCCAACATTGATGATACCGAGTGATGTCATGCCTAGGCTCAGCATGACATCCGTCTTGACGACGTGTTGTGGATCATCGCGTATGTTTTCCACTGCCAAAAACCATAACTTTAACAGTTTTGTAATATTTTCTCTAAATTTGAAACTTCGTACTTCTTTTGGAAACCCTTGTAATATAATTCCTCGTGATGTAAAATATGATGATGATTGTATCTCTGGACTCACCTTCGTGTAAGGTAACCTTATTAGATCCTGTGTATCGGTGGTTTATCGGGACGTTACCCGACAGGTCAAGGGATTATACCGTTTGAAGCACGTTGGAGCCCTCAGGAATGGACTCACGTACTTGAGCCGGTATAATTCAGGTTGGTTCTGCCACACATGTTGCTCTCGGCCCAAAACTCTAACCCAGTTAAATTATGGCGATAACAATAGCTCAAAGCTTTGGGCGGAGAGAATGGCGGGAGGTCCACTAGGCTAGCATTGGCAGGTGAACGTAGTATATGCTGGTGGGAAGCTGACGTGTGGGGCCAGAATGGCGGATCTCCTATGGTTTCTCATGGGGATCATCCATGTAAGTAGCACGTGGGCGAGAAAACGAAGAGGTTGGGAGGTTTTGGGGCCAGGATAGCGCGCGGGGATGCGTGTACGGAGAGTTCGTGCGGTGAGGCTTTCCGGTGACCGTCCGTTTGAAATGTGGGCGACTGATGTGCGGCGGCTGTTTTTCCGCTTGGTAGATACTCATCACGTCCTGAAGCCGACGTGTGGACCCAAAGCCGATGGGTGGAGAGAGTGGTTGTGGTTTCTCGTGGGGCTTATCCACGGAAGTAGTACGTGGGCGGGAGGTTTGTGAGGTTCTGGGGCCAAGATTGCATGCGGCGATGCGTGTATTGTTATCTTAGCTTGCAATGTTCATTTTCAACTATCTTTTGGGTTATGTATAGTGTGAATCATGATGCTACAACCGACCCTTACACCCATCATTGCGCTGAAGAGGAAAGCAAAAAAAAAAGTGCAAAGCTCAAAACAAATGCAAACAAAAATAGTCCTAAAATGTTTTGAACATGGGTTAGGTCTGGATCAGCGCCACAAGATAAGAATAATATAAATGATGCATGCATGCACGACCAAAGAAAAATAGTAATTATGCATAGCTAAAGAAAAATAGAAAAAAATTGTTTGTCTTGATCGCCGATGTCGCTTAAGGCTTCAACTTGGGCGCTAAAAATATAAAAAAATGTAAAAAATGTTACAGTTGTGACCTTTGGCGAGTAACCTATCGATATCATCACTCAAAACTCAAAACATTGTCCATCGTCATCAGAAGAGATGCTACAAACTCAAAACTCACAATGAATCATGATCAAAAGTTTGTAACACTGATGTTATTTTGAGACCTTGTTTGTAGTAAAAAGACTAGCTCTGTCGTCACTAAAAAATGGTGTACATCTTCGACAAGATCCCAATTGCTGACATCAACAAAGGTTGTACACATTCTACATTTGATAAAATGATATTTCCATCAGCATACACCAGAATATTGACACAACCAGAAAGTAACTTCTTTGTGTTTTTTGCTTCAATTCGCTTTTGCCATAATATTTATTCAAAACATATAGCTCATGGCTAAAAAGATTGTTGCCATCATGAAAAACACACTTAGTGAGCTCACCCATTCTCCGCTTTCAGTCTTATTGGTACTCAGATCTAATTGCTATTTTTGTTCCACTCACAGAAGCTCCGTCGTAATCCCTTGCACAATTCCTTCGCTGGTCTGCACAACAAAATATTTTGCTATCAGACCATGCTTTTAACTGATAGCCAAAGATATGTTTGTTGCAGAAAACTTACCAGGTTTTGTGGTGGAATAATGATTCTTACTTTACTGTACTTTTGCTTAAGATCATTATACTTGAGGCATTGAACGAATGCATTGATAATGGTCAGGGCACTGTCACCTTCCTCTAAGCACTTTATCAGCTGACCCCCCGTCATGGTAATCCCGCCCACATTCAACAGCAGAAGATCATTGCTTTGCCAATTAAAAACATGATATGAATATCAGTCAGCTACTCAATTAAAACAACTCTCAACAAACTATAATCGTCCATAAACTTACCAGCACGCTTTGACAACTTGGTAGATCTCATCGCTCTTATCATGACCCAGGAATGTACGTGCTGCAAATTTCATGGCAATATTATATCTGGGCTTAGGAGCAGCCCTCCTCTTACCAAGCTGTTCTGTTGGTGACTGTAATGTACAAGGGGAAGAATTATCATCATGACTGTTTTCATCCACATGAGGCACTTCCTGGTTACTGCCTTACTGCCTGAAGTGTTCCCTGCATCTTTTGCACTGTCATCCCTAGAGAGCTCTTCCTGGACACTGCCTGAAGTGCCTTTCTCTCTCTTCTCTAAAAAATGTCATCCCCAGAGGTGACTTTGTCACTCTTCCCTGCATCTTGGGCACTGTCATCCCTATAGGACTCTTCCCTTCCAGAAATCAAAGGAGACAAAAAACCCTCATCCTCTTCCTCATCCTCATCATCATCAACTATAACTTCATTGATTGGGCTGAGTGCTGGGTTTATTCTATTCATCCTATGGTAGTGTAGGTTCATAGAAAGCTTCTTTCGGAACATCCGCACCACTTCCTGCATTTTTTTGAGGCATAAATCATTTGTTCTAGATTTTGAATAGAACCAAACTTGAAAAGCACAAGGCTCAATGTTTACCCTGTTGATGTTATATATGTTCATCTCCTGGAACCCTTGGATATATAACAAAATATGAAAACCACAATCATAACTGCAATAATCATTCAGTGATAACCACATAATTTGAGGTACAAAAGAACTAATAAGATAATTTCAGCGCTAAAAAAGGTGAACATCTACCAGTTTTCAGTTAAATAAACACATACTACGGTTTAAGTGTCATCCATTTACTTGTTATTTTGAGGCTGAACCTCTAGCGTTTCTACATGATACCCAAAGATGTCACAGTTGTGATTACTGCACAAATATGTCTTCAATTTATTTATCAAATTATCTGCCATTTTTTGATGTCTCACTGGACAGGAATCAAGGATATATATCTTTTCCAGCATAGTGGAAACAACAACCAAGGACCAGTGACCAAAAGAAACTATATGAATGAATATCTGAAAACAAAATCTATTGTCAAACTCATGGATCCAGTAACATTGAAATACAAAGACCTGATAAAATAATGCACAAACCTGTGTCACGCCCTTCACTTTCTCTGTTGTAAGCTCATTATCCAGATAGGTAGTTTCATTTCGTTGGTTCAGCAAATCTTCCTGGAATAATCAAAGAGACGACAATCATAGGTAAAGAATAACAACATAAAAAATTCATAGGCTAAGTTCTTGGATAAGTACTTACAACAGCATATTCACCAAGGATGATTTTGTCATTCCAGTCCATTGACCACAGGTGGCATACTAAATTCAGTATGTCTGAGTGCATATGACCATGGGGTTTGAAGCAATCAACAAACGTAGACTCAACCACACGGAACTCAACAAAATCCAACACAATTCCGTCATGGGTTCTATCTAAGACATGCTTGTTGTACTCACTCTCTACATCAAGACTGCAATCCTAATTCTGATGATAGAAATAAAGGATAGCATCAGTAAATTCTGCAATGCTCTCCCTGACCTTGAAAAGGGGCACGGATACTTACCTCAATCCTCTCACGCACCATTGCAAATCTTGCATAACAGCTATCCTCCCACCTCATAGACTGAAAAGGACACAAAGAAATACAAAGTGGTAATTATAGAACGATAACAGATGATTTGTACTTACATTAAAATTCTCTAGCGGCTTCACTTTCTTCAGACCCCTCCTCCACGGCACCTTTGCCTGAAAGGGGCAAAAAGAAATAAGAAGTTGCATCAACAACCACGTGCAGTCTTACAGGTTCCTTTTCATACCTTACGCTTCCTTTTCTTACTCCCATCAATTTGCCCAGTTGGTTCTTCCATGAGATGCAGCTTGAGCAACCTATCATCATACAAGTTGATTCTACCAGCTTCTCCCATTTTCATATAATTCCCCTCAATGCAGTCCACAAAAACAACCTGTGAACCAATGATTCTATAGTTAGTCACTTTCGTACCCAAAATGAGAAAAGATATTACTTGAAGCAGCTTCTAGTACTTACCATTAATACAGCAACACAACCATTCATCGAATTCTGTTTGTTCACAAACTCAGAACACGCTTTCTTTAAGTATTCATAGACCACATATGACCGGTCAATGTCACGTAGTTTTTCAAGGTCATGTACTGCTTCAAGTGTAGGTGCGGTTACAAAAATCGAGGATGTTGGCAGTAGCATTCTCTCTAACACCACCCCAAAGAAAAGCTTGACAAGCATATCCGTGTCTATATGTTTGGAGACGTCCTTGTCACCAGAATATCTAGCCAACGACTCAATGTTACACATGCTGAACATCTTTCTTTTTTCATCGGCATACATATCCTCGGCATCCACCTCATCATTATCCTCGCCATGGTCTTCAACATCTTCATTGCCCTATCCCTGATCCGCAGCAGAGCCAGGAGCACCACTGGCCCCCATGTCCTGTTCATTGCCCTAACCCTGTCCCTGATCCGTAGCAGAAGCAGAAGCAGGAGCATCATTGGCCCCCATGTCCCGTTCATTGCCCTCACCCTATTCCTGATCCGCAGCATTCATGTCCCGTTCAATGCACTCACCCTATCCCTGATCCGCATCATTGAACTTTGTAGTTACGAACTTCAACACTTTGTACATCCTGTTGTATTCTTGTGCTGCGTCTCCTTAGCAGAGCCAATTGGCATGTCAAGAACATGTTACACCACCTCCTGCGTGATCCACAATGATACACCATCCCTGATGCGGAGTTCAATTTGATTTGACACCGCATGAACAATTGCTTTCTCCATAAGCACTCCACAGATTTTTCTGCAGCAAAGGGCATCTAGCTTCAACTCGAGCAGCTTACTGAAACCTAGTTCTTTAATCCTCTCAATTGCTGCTGGTGGAAGGAGCTTAGCTACCAAACTCACACAGCTAGGGTTGCACCGTGTTGATGGCCCTTTGTTCTCACTAGGTTTGTGCTGCATATTCGACCCTTGCCCCTGCTTCTTCTTCACCATTGTGAAATTATGCAAAGCAACTTTTTGTTCACAAGTTTGGTATCTGAAATGTTATTTGAAAAATAATGCTATTAGTACATTGGGTTAGAACATCTCTGCCAATTACAATGATAATGGAAAAAAAACTTATCCTTGTATGACAACAACATTCAGAATTAAAAAGAAAGATGACCTACCCTTGTCTGGCAAATTGACCTACACTTTATCATAAACTATGCTCTAGGGGGTGAGGGGATCCACACATTCTAACCTCATTTGGCAAACTTACCTATTCTTTAACCCCAACACCATTTCCCCAAATTTCCTATTATCAGTTATTTGCGGTACATGAGGGTGCCAAGAAGAATGAAAGCAACTATGTTATTGACATTAGCAGCAGTAATCAACTTAAATCTAACACAAAGTTGTCTCGAATAAACAGAATCCAACGTAATTACATCTCTATCAACATAGGTAGGCTAATAGCAAAATCATGTACCACACTGAATTAGAACTAAGTTTCTCGGTTATAGCTTAGATGGGACACATCCTATCAAATAGATATGAAATTACTGATGGCAAGCTAAACAAATATTAATTTACCAACATGAGTCTTAATTGTCGGTGTTTTACCGGCTGCCCACCGAGGGGTATACCCAAGGTGGTAAGTTTAGGTGAGGAGACGCCGAGATCAGGAACTCGAAGGTGCAAGGAACACAAAACTTAGACAGGTTCGGGCCACGAGGCGCGTAATAGCTACGTCCTGTATGGTGGTTTGTATTGCCTTTGATGTAGAATGATCTTAGATGATCTTCTTTTGAGAGGGTCCCTCTCCCCCCTTATATATCCGGGAGGCCAGGGTTACAAGGATACTAACCAACACCAGCCAAGAAATCGTACCAGAACATATCTCGGATAGATTCCTTCTGTATCGGTTAGCTTTATCTCCTATTTAAACGGGATAAGTAAGAGATAAATAGGAGATAAGATGGACTTAATCTCTTAAACCTCTTTAAACTACGTTATGTACACAGTCCCGTAGCCCCGGGTCTGACATTAATCCCTCAGGTGATGGTACATGAGGGAACATACACGTAACAGGGAATGAAAGCAACATATACAAAATTGGATAGTAACATACTAATAAAAGCAAAACTGAGGGATTCAAAGGCAACACATTCTAGCCTCGTCAGAATTTCCCAGAATTTGGCAAAACTGAGAGATCCGCACATTCTAACCTCGCTTGGCAAACTATGTATTGCGCATCGGATTGATGTTGAGGAGCAGGAGAACACGGGTACTAAGCTGATTAAAATGAAGACAAATGCGAGTGGCGTCTCCTCCCGCCTCCTGTGTCCTCCTCCCACCGCCGTCCCTATCCCTGTCGTGACGTGCCGCCGCCTCTTATGAATATGAATTTAGGCGCTGCAGAGGTGATCTTAATTTTATTGTTTACTAAGAGACTTAAGGAAAGCATTTCCATCTCTGGATGATTGACACCATTTCCATTTACTAAGGTGATCTTAATGTTATTGTTCCCTATTTCACTTTCATGGTTGGCATCATCGAAAATAACTTCCTCAATGTGTTCTTCTATGAGTGCAGCCTACAGCCCCTGATGACGGACACCATTTCCATCTCTTCAACGGCATCATGGATCTCCTTGAACACCCCCCTTGTCCAATGACTCCTCACTGGATCCTTCACCATCCTTAAAATTGGCAGTTTCGTCCTTCTAAGCTGCCTGTTCGGTTCCACGACACCAGGTGATCTTGTTGGTATCTTGGCAACCAGTTTCCATTTCTTTTATGCATAGGGAACCGCAGATTCTTATCAGAATCTATACACCAGGCGGAGGCATCGTCATCTCGAAGTAAATCGGTGAAGTTGTGTGCCTCGAAACTGCGCCACCCTCCAGCTGCAGCAACAAATGCTCTCATGTAGGGCATGAGGAAGAAGGTGAGGAGGGGCAGCGCGTGGAGCTCACGGAAGTGGTGGTGGAAGGTGGGGGAGGAGCGGACGGCACGGAGGAAGGCCCAACAATGGAAAGCCGCGTAGGCGAGGCTTGTGACGGTAGGGAGATGCAGAAATATCTCACGGAAAAAGTCATCGTTGAGCGCACTTATGGTGGTGGGAGCTGGCGGCACCGACAAAGGTGGTTGTGGGGAGGTTATGGCTGCGAATTCACAGAACTTGAGGGAACCAGTGCAGATGTACACACACAGGCTGCGGCTGAGAAGGCAGCGCAGCAAGCGAGCGAGCAACCAGCAGCATCACACATGCAAAGCTGGAAGCAACAAATGCAAACAACATGAAGCCGGCATAGCAAGCAAGCAGCAGATGCAAAATAGCCTATGGCTGCCTCAGGCCAGCCCCACGAGGCTGCACGTCATGGTGCTGGAGCGGCCGCTAGGCGCCGACTGGCTACTGCGGCTCGCGTGCTGTTGTGCCGCCAGCCGCCGCTGCTCGTCCTACCGCCGTCGCTGCACCAGTGAAGAGATAAGGTTTCTTCGATGGAGATAGAACATCGGAAGTGGACTCATCGTGCAAAGGCGATATAAGCCCGCAAGTGCACAGGCCAGGCCATGCTATAAGGCCCATCTACTACACCATCTTGTTATTTACAGTATTTTTCTTTTAGCTATCCTTGTATGGAGAATCGTGCCATCCGTGTATACGCAAAGCTGAACTGAACTTTCAGATCAAGAATGATTACTTACTAGCTCTGAAGATAATGTGCGACACAAGATATTCTAGAGAAGAGGCAAATCAAATTGCCATGTTCTTGTCAGGGACAATTCCACCATGTGATCCTTATTGGAGTTACCTCAGATTCAATAGACTACTGGTGCACTAACAACATTGCCAAGCCATCCAAAAAAAGAATCTATTGGAGACTTAGTTACTGCCATCATCTCATCAACTCTTTTACGTGAAGCTCGCCGCCGCCGCCACTGCCACTGCCGTGGTGGAGCTGCCTGCCGCCATCAGGTGCGCCACCGGCCCTCTCGTTCCCTCTCCTAGATCTAGTTTTTGTCTGCCTACGCATGGCTAGGGTTGAGCTAGTGGACCTCTCTTTCCCTCTCTCAGCAACACACATGCATTCAACAGCACACAATAATACAAAAAGTCCTCACGCACCAACCCATCAGACCAAGGGTAGAAGAATGAGCAATGAAGTCCATAGTTGATGTTCTTAACTCATTGAGCTCAAGTGAAGTACTTTGAATTACCTTCTGCGTTGCACTTGGGCTATTGAAATCTCTCAAGCTTATGCTGAAACCATCCATAACCAGTGATTCCATTAGGTGGGGCTGCAGAAGATTAGTAATATGGCATGTGTGTGGGAGGTTGTCCTACCTTGCTAGTTGAGGGTGAGGTTCACCAACATATAAACCCAAGTGCCACGTGTATTTCAACCCATAAGTTAATCCTTTTACGCGAAGCGAGGATGAAAGCGTAAGCGGGGTTGGTGCATGTGGCAACGGAGGAGAGGGAGTCGGAGTCAGTGGGCAAGAAGGATGCCAAAAACCGATAAAAAGTTTTAACAACCAAGGGCTGCTAAAGCTTTCCCTACGTCCGCTGATGAAGCTCATAGAATGAAAAAGCTCTAACAATCAAGATTTGCTCCCAGGAGTCCACATCTTCTGCATCTCAGTCTTGAAGCACGTCTCTCCTTGAATCTTTCACGCAGAAGGAAGCTACAGAATTATCCTCTAGAATTTTGCAAAGGAAAAGCTCAACGACTTATGGTCTCGTTTGCAAACATGGCTGAAAGCATAAAGAACATGTGAATTAAGGATGAAGCACAACTTTATCAAGATAAGAAGAACAACCTCTTAGTTCTGGAAGAGGATGGGTTTGAAGTTGGCCCCCTAAGGTCCATCTCCATAACCTGCTTTGTTCAAGGAATCGCCAGATTAATCTCAAGAATAGGAAAAGCAAGTTTGGAGAAAGAGATACTCAAGATAGAAGCTGTCAATTGTGGATTAGAGAAACAAGTCAAGTTCCTTGACATGTGTATCAAGGGGATGGAGGAGCAGAAATACCAAGAGATGAAAGCTTATGTTTCCATGCAGAAGTAGCAAACTGCTCACCTATTTCAAAGCTCCAAGTTGACCTGCGCCAAGTTGAGGAATCACTCGCGTCTGTTGAAGCTGATTTCTGCAGCATTGCTGCTGCACCGTGCAATCCCTCTTCTTGAGAAGCACTGGGCTCTAAAAATTATTTTTCTTTAGTTTATCTAATTCATTAATCAAAATAATCTGCTGTGATTCAAGAACATCCATAATAGACCGTGCACTGTTCAGTTCCCTTTATGTGGCTTCCTTCTACGTGAAAGATTCAAGGGTATACGTGCATCAAGACTTAGATACAGAAGATGTGGACTCCTGGGAGCAACTCTTGATTGCAAAAGCGTTTTCATTCTATGAGCTTCATCAGTGGATGTAGGGGAAAGCTTAAGCAGCCCTTGGTTGTTAAAACTTTTTACTGTTTCTAGGCATCCTCCGTGCCCACTGACTCTGACCCCCCCCCCCTCCATTGCCGGTGCCCCATCATGGCGCCCCAGTCGCAGGGCTGAGTCAGAGGAGAGGAGCAAGGGCACGAAGCAGGTGAAGGTAAGGTGCAAGGATGAGGATGAGGAGAGGGGCATGAGGATGACGCCGGTGATGGTAGCGCATCGGATTGATGTTGAGAAGTAGGAGAACACGGGCACTAAGCCGATGAAAATGAAGACAAATGTGACTGGCGTCTCCTCCCGCCTCCGTGTCCTTCTCCGACCACCATCCCTATCCCTCTCGTGCCGCGTCGCTGCCTCTTGTGAATATGAATTTAGGCGCTGCAGAGGTGATCTTAATGTTATTGTTTACTAAGGAGAATTAAGGAAAGCGTTTCCATCTCTAGATGTTGGACACCATTTCTATTTACTAAGGTGATCTTAATGTTATTTTTGCCTATTTCACTTCCATGGCTGGCATCATGGGAAATAACTTCCTCAATGTGTTCGTCTGTGAGTGCAGTCTGCAGCCCCTGATGATGGACACCATTTCCATCTCTTCAACTGCATCATGGATCTCCTTGAACACCCCCTTGTCCAATGACTCCTCACTGGATCCTTCACCATCCCTAAAATTGGCAATTTCGTCCTTCACAGCTGCCTATTCGGTTCCATGACACCAGGTGATCCTGTTGGTATCTGGGCAGCAAGTTTCCATTTCTTTAATGCGTAGTGAACCGCAGATTCTTATCAGAATCTGTACACCAGATGGAGGCATCATCATCTCGGAGTAAATCGTTGAAGTTGCGAGCCTCGAAACTGCACCGGCCTCCAGCAGCAGGGACAAATGCTCTCATGTAGGGCACGAGAAAGAAGGCGATGAGGGGCGGTGAATGGAGCTCGCGGAAGTGGCGGCGGAAGGTGGGGGAGGAGCGGACGTCGTGGAGGAAGGCCCGACAGGTGAAAGTCGCGCGGGCGAGGCTCGTTACGATAGGGAGATGCAGGAATATCTCGCGGAGAAGGTCATCGTTGTGCGCCCTTATGGTGGTGGGAGCTGGCGGCGCCGACAAAGGTGGTTGTGGGGAGGTTATGGCTGCGAGTTCACAGAACTTGAGGAACCAGTGGAGATGTACACACATAGGCTTTGGCTAAGAAGGCAGCGCAGCGCGCGAGCGAGCAAACAGCAGAATCACGCATGCAAAGCTGGAAGCAACAGATGCAAACAACCTGAAGCCGGCATAGCAAGCAACCAGCAGATGCAAAATAGCCAGTGGCCGCCTCAGGCCAGCCTCGCGAGGCCGCGCGTCATGGTGTCCGCTGCCAGGCGCCGACTGGCTACTGCGGCTCGCGTGCCGTGGCGCTGCCAGCTATCGCTGCTCATCCTGCCGCCACCACCGCACCAGTGAAGAGATAAGGTTGGTTCGATGGAGATAGAACGGCGGCAGTGGGCTCGTCGTGCAAAGGCGATATAAGCCCTCAAGTGCATAGGCCAACCCATGCTATAAGGCCCATCTACTACATCATCTTATTATTTACAGTATTTTTCTTTTAGCTATCCTTGTATGGAGAATCGTGCTATCCGTGTGTACGTGAAGCTGAACTTTTAGATCAAGAATGATTACTTACTAGCTCTGAAGATAATGTGTGACAGAAGATATTCTAGAGAAGAGGCAAACCAAATTACCATGTTCTTGTCAGGGACAATCCCACTAGATGATCCTTATTGGACTTAACTCAGATTCTACGGACTATTGGTGCACTAACAACCTTGCCAAGCCATCCGAAAAAAGAATCTGTTGGATACTTAATTACTGCCATCATCTCATCAACTCCCTCAAAGAAGGGTCCAAGGTAGGCCATGAAGCTTATAAATCTTCTGCAGCCCCACCTAATGGAATCACTGCTTATGGATGGTTTCAGCATGAGCTTGAGAGATTTCAATGGCCCAAGTGCAACGCAGAAGGTAATTCAAAGTACTTCACTTGAGCTCAATGAATTAAGAGCATCAACTGTGGACTTCATTGCTCATTCTTCTGCCCTTGGTCTGCTGGTTGATCCCAAAAGTGATTCAGCTCTGAGGAAATTAGTTGAGCAGCTTGGTTTCTTGGGCTGTCAACTGCAAAACAATGGCAGACTATACTCTAGCAACTTAGTGGAGGATTGCTACAAGTTTCTGAAAAAGTGTAGCAGAAGCAACATGTGCTCTGATCTTTTAAAGGTACATGATGTTGTTAAGAGTTCATTTTACAGTGGTTTAAACCCATTCGAGGAACTAATCCATTCAATTTCAGTAAGGGGAAGGATTGAACATTCATCATCTAAAGCACTAGCGGAACCTGGAAATCTTTTCAAGAAAATGATGGCAATACTCCGCGGAACTATGCATGTCTGGTGTTTAAGAAGGTAGCGGCTAAGAATATAAAATTGAATATAGCTCCAATTGATGTGAAAAAATTTTGCTAGTTTTGTCTTGATGTTATATACCTGTTAAAAATATGTTTGCTCCCAAAATATTTATATTATTTTTCACTTTATTAAATATGTGTCTATCTTGTTAATTGCATAATTAATTCTCTGCTTGTCCAAAAATTATGAAACCAATTTTGCTAGCTTCCTTATGGAATGTACTATCCATTAAACATATTGGTTGTTATGAATTGTTTGTAGATTGGTGCAGTTTAATCTATGTTTGTTTAAACCTAGTTAACTAGTAAATTGCACAATAAATACATATGAGCCTCAAAAATTGTGGATCCAATTTTGTTTGCTTGGTTGAACCTTTATCTACTGTATAAAATTGATAAAACACTTGAAGTAGTTATATATTCATATAGTTTCTAAATTATTGATTAAGAGGTTGCTACCTAGTTGAATGCATGGCTAATTATTTTTATGATGCTCCTAAAATCATGAAACAATCTTGTTAGTTACCTATTCCATGATATGCTGTTGTTAAATGTTATCTTTCATGCTATGGTGGTAGAAGGATATTAATTTAGATATGTTTGCTCTAGAACTACCTTACTTGCAAAATACCTGTTAAAAGCATATCATATTTATCTTTAATTAAGAAAGAGGAGTTGATAAAGATAACAAACTCAACTATTTGCTCTTTTGTGGAATGAAGTTATTACCTTAACTAAGATGTGATGTTACTAGCAGCTACCCATTAATTCTTGATTTGTCTAAAGTTAACTATAATAATGTTATCAACTTGTATGAGCATGCTCTATTCTCTAATACTCTTTGTTGATAACTATCATGAACTAACCCCATGGTTCATTCTTCATGTTGTGATGAGTCACTCACTTATTACTTAATATGACAACTAATAATAGCACAACTAGTTATGATGGCATCCTCATATTACAACTTGTCTTGTAGAGTGTGTGTAAATGTATGAATAACTGTTTTGGCATCTTCACCCTATGTAATGCTTGTGTATCCTAATCCCTCTCTTAATTGTTTACTTGCTGACCCTGAATCATTTTAGCCTTTACCTCCCATAAGCCATTGCATCTCATATGCATTCATAGCATTTTCTAATTTATGCATCTGTCTATTTTCTTAGAGAATGACATTCCGGAGTGTCACGGTTGTGCAGTACCAAGGCAGGCACCTACGTATGTCAAACCTTACTTTTGAATTCTTAAATTGCTATTATGAAATATTGCTTGTGCATGGGCTTAATCCTACCTAGTTCATGTGATATGTGTAGAATCCATTTGGCATGTTTTCCCTTGTAGCTCTAGAATAACTTATACTGGGTAAAGTATGTATGTTTAGACTTCTTGAAATAATTTTCCTAGCCATGCTTAGCTTACAGTAGAATTCGAGAGATGGCAAGATCACCATCATTCGTGAGCTTTAGGGTGTTTGCCTAAATATACTTGAGTAGATGAGAAAGATTAAACTATGAGCAAGGTATGAATGATGGATCCAGACTTGAGCAAGTGTGGTAGGGCCATATTGGGAGTGGAATCCAAGTGGCATAGGCTTGCTTGAGTTGGTTAAGGACTGACACGTCATCGCTTTGATACTTGAGCACTATCTCGTACAAACCACATGCTTAATCTGGGAATGGTAAGTAAGCTAAGTACCATACGCGCACCCTTCACTGATCGGATTCGGAGCGGTTTGTGATGGGGTGTAGTCGGTGGTTCCGTTGCACACCTATCCATCCTGACTGTTTGATCAGCATCGGGGATGGGTATGCGAACGGTTGACACATGAATCACAGCTTACAGACTGACGAGTTGTATGTCCTATGGTCTCGTATCGTGTGGGAAAAGTTGTACCCCCGTGCAGGGTCTTAATCTAATGCAATAGCCGCGCTCCTGGTCAAAGAGCACGCTCTTGTACTTTGACTTTAACGTAGAGTTTCGTGAAGGGTTTATGGAAGATTGAGCTCATGATTACATGATCACTTTACTTATGCAATTGTATTGGTGCTTGTTATAGAAATGTAGATGTCATATCATTTTCTTATCAACTTCATAAATTATGCTCGCATTTTTATAGATTAATGTTAAAATTTGACTAGCCTCGTGCATCCACCAAATGTATAGTATTATAGATAAGTCCTGCAAGTATGAAATGTACTTGCGGTGTTGTCGTTAAGTTGTTTTGCTGATTTTCTTCTAGGGGGTGACAACCACATTCATCCCGCCGGAGCCGGCAATGTGGATGTATGGTGAAAGTCACGCAAAGCTTATGCAAGTGGTGTCTTATGGGCAAGGATCTCATTATTGCTCCTTAATACTCTCTAACATCCCGCTGCATTATAGCTCTGAATCTAAGTAAAAACATGATAGGATAGCCAACTAGACCTAGACTATATCTTAGTTTATAAAGAACCTTACTTTAATTGGTGAAAACCTTCATGATTAGTTGTATATGTTATAGTTAGAGTTCAAGAGTTTTTGTAAGATGTTCAAGATTTGTAATCCAAAGTTTAAAATTTTGCTCTCATATACATCCTTGTGATGGTTGTTATGATGCACAAATGGTATGCAAGTTGTTCATGGCGATGCTCAAGACGCATACCATGTGTGTGCCATACCACATCAGGTAAAAATATACACTTACTCCAATCCATGGCTAAAAATCGTATATAATATTTTTACAAGAATCACTGGATTGCTTTTTGTGATGCAGCCAAAACTTGCTCGTATTGGACTCCTTGGATTGGCTAAAGAGTAGATATAATAATTTCTTTTTCATCCTCAAAATGTTAGCGAATTTCTTATCTTCCATACTACATCATACATCATGCTAATTTTTCCATAAAAGTAAATATTTAGAAACTAATTTCTCATTTCTTTCTTTTTAAAACAGCGCTTACGGGCACTACATTGAAAAAGGAGGTGCTCATCCCGCCGATAAAGATTTAGCAATGAATCTACGCACAACCTTCCTGTGCCACAAGCAACCTACAAATTTCTATACTGCGGATATTACATGTGCGAGCATATGAGGGTACAAGAGAGATATACAACAAATTCTGAATGGGCAAGGGACTACTCTTTATTAGGGATAGATGTATATGTGTATATTATTTTTGTGTCTATCTAACATTTGCTTAATCTTTCTGTGGATTTATTAATTGCATATTCATCCAAGAAGGAACATGGGGGCACTCTATGACAAACAACTCCTAGAAGTAGTGGCCGATTTATGTCATTTCGTTATGCATGAAGTGATCCACCTAGACGACATATTTTTCCAAAAAGACCACCAATTAGCAACGGACTCTAAATACATTAGTCTTCATGACTGGGCGAACCAGCAGTACCGTGCCGCCTCAAGTAACATTGGAAAATAGAAGAAAAATATGTATTCAACCAGCAATTTTAATGATGTACTCTAATGATGCAATGTAATGATATATATATGCTTTACTACTTTATGATTGAATTTTGTATGTGCAAATATTTATATTTATGAAACATATTCCATATCGATCACTATGACATTCGATTGCGCACTAGCTTGATAGGTCAAAATTGGCGGGAAACAAAATTTTAAAAAGTAGCGGGAAACAGCTTTGGAAAATTTAAACTCAAATCAGTGAAATTTTAGATGGAAAGATTGTTTTTAGGGGAGTGTCATGCCCTAATCCACCTCTGGAAATCAATTTTCAAGGGCAGGTTATGCCCTAACCCGCCCTTGAAAATCAATTTTCAGGGATGGGTCATGCCCTAACCCACCTCTGAAAACACCATTGTGGGAAAACACCGTTTCCAAGGGTGGGTCATGGGCTGACTCACCCCTGCAAACAGCTATTTTTAGTTACAAGAAACGAGGACGCTTACCGCACCTGTCCCTACAAATATTGTTTCATCCGTCCCTAAAAACATTTTCTGCGGTAGTGCAAGGACTATTAGGATTATTTCGCTTAAGCTGGGATTAATCAATGGACCATAACCCAGTTTAGTCAACATAATTTGGACCGTTCCTCACACTAATTCTCTTTTCTTCTATTTTACAAATTTTGTTCAAGCTTAAATTTTGAACGTCCATAGATTGTGTGATTTATCTATGCGACTATTCGCATTTTCATTGGAATTCATGGTGCATTTTTTGAGCTAGCACTGCCTTGACATATTTGACTACGATGTCCGTCAACGTAGCAGATAAGATGAAAGTGGCTGTGGTAAGCTCATGAAAGCTTCCAAATTCCAAGATACTGTCCAATCTACTTCTCCGTCGCCACACGCAGTTCATCCCTACAACCGTGCTGGGAAGGGGAATCAAGACAAAATCTACAATGGAGCCAAAAAAAATGTGCGGCGCGTATGATTTGCAAGCAGGAAATCGACTAGAGTATATATGGACTGAGGATGATCCTCTGCTTCAGCTGCTGCTGCAAACTATGCAGAAATCAAGGATATATCCACTTGGCAAAGCAACAAACACATGCATGCAAACAAAACGCACAAACAACAAGCAGGAAAATGAGAGACGAATTGACAAAAGAGACAGGGATACTATTGTTTTTTTAAAAAAAAAAGGGCGGCAGAGATACTATTGCCTGGAACAAAGGAAGTAGGGACTGGGCTGCCTGCCTGCGTTCACCCTTGCGGCAAAAATGGCAGCTACAAGTTTCCACTGGAAACTCTGGTGGACCTTCGTCTTCCTCTGCTGCTCCTCGTCTTCCTCGTCGCGCCCTCCGGTCTCCTCCAACAGCAGCAGAGGCGTCATCAGCCATCTCCCAGGCTTCCAGGGACGCCTCCCCTTCTACCTCCAGACAGGGTACCTACTAATCCTTTGGTTCCTTCAATTTTCTTCGCAACCTGCATCAATCCATCCTGTGTTATTCCTGGACCATTCGGCTGAGGCATAGTTGCAGCTACGTCGAGGTGGACCAGAGCAATGGCATCCGCCTCTTCTACTACTTCATCCACTCCGAGCGGAGCCCCGCCGACGACCCTCTCGTGCTCTGGCTCACCGGCGGCCCCGGATGCTCTGTGCTCACCGCTCTCGCCTACGAGATCGGTGTGAATGCTACTAATATCATCTTCCTGACTACTCAAACACATCATTGGGGATTGATCTAGCAACTCTTCATTTTCTTTTCTTTTCATTTGCCAACAAATTTACTTATTGTCCTAGTGAACAAATATATTAGAATCTCTTCTGAGGACAAGTAGTATGTATCTATAACTGTATAACCTATACGACGTTGCCATTTTCTTCTTTTGCCTTAGTAGTTAGTACTAGATAGTTGCCATCATTACCTTTTCATTCATTCATCAAAAGGAGCAGAAGATGATGTATGCAAAATTAGTGCTGTAATTTGCAGGTCCTCTTCGCTTCGACCTCCACAGCTACATCGATGGTGTGCCCAGGTTGGTGCACAAAAAGGATTCATGGACCAAGGTTTACTTCGTCTCTGTCTCAACTCACAATGCATATGACAAAAGAATGCTCCTTCTCGTCGCTCCTTCAATTCCCTTTTGCACAACCAGGTCAGCAATGTCATTTTTCTTGATTCTCCTGTTGGCACTGGCTTTTCATATTCCGACACGGAGCAAGGATACCAGTCAAGTGATACCAAAGCTGTCAAGCAAATTCTCATCTTCCTGAAAAAGGTCACGTCTCCTCCAACTGATTTCAACTTCATCCATAAAAACCCCTAATTGACGAAATGCATTCCAAATTCATCAAATTTTGCAGTGGTTTGATGAGCACCCAGAGTTCTTGTCAAATCCTCTTTACATCGCCGGTGATTCGTACTCTGGTAAGATCGTGCCAACTGTCACCTCTGAAATCGCCATAGGTAACCCTTCTCTTGCTTTCATTTTTTCCTATTACTGTTATTTTTTGTGCACGGCATTCTTTCACTACACTTTTCTCTCTCTACAAATTACTTAGTTAGGCGATGCCTTTTCCAGGTAAACAAGTTGGCAGTGAACCAAATTATAATCTAAAGGTTTGACAACCGTACCATTATCTGATACTAGGTCTCAATATAAGGGCTTGAGAATATTTTTGGAATATCATGTTCAGGGCTACCTCGTGGGCAATCCAGTCACAGATCCTTTCTTTGACAAGCCATCGAAAATCCCATTTTCTCATGGGATGGGTCTCATATCGGACGAAATGTATGAGGTAAGAATGGACAAAACTGAAAATAAAAAAAGGGACATGGAAAGCATCTCGTGGCTTTGTCGATGGGAGTGCCAAACCCTCTGAGATTTGGTGACCAGCAAGCATGCTGGTTTGAGGCCAAATAGACTGCCTCTTAGCTGGAGGCTCTACTAGCCTAGATATTTCTCGGTTCATAACAAATTGAACAGCTTTACCTATTCACCTCAATTGCTAAACTTAATACTATGGTAGTAATGCAATGTACCCATATAACTGATAATGACAAACGGATTTGTAGCTTTCTCCAGGCGTACATGAAGAGATGCAATGCAGGTGACAACAGCCGCCAAAGCATTGAGTGCACAAACAGCATTGACGCCATAGATGAGGCAAATACATGAATACTATTATTATCAAATTCTACTTATTTTCCAATCATAACATTTCTATTCACTTCTCCAACGACTCTGCAACCGAATAGTTGATAAATGGTTTCTTTGTGAAGTGCATCAAGGACATATGCTCGAACCATGTTCTGGAGCCCCTCTGCACCGATGATAGTATTCATCATCACAAGCTCAAGCCAAAGCTGAATTTAGGTGCGCGGGAGATGCTCCAGCGCCAGGAGTACAATGCAGATACAGAGATTCGCTTGTCTGAGATTTCATCACAGTGCAGAGTCAGTAACCAAATGTGCTATCCTTTTTTTCCATTTCTTTTTGCAAAATTTTAGGCTACCATACCTTTTGGCTTATATGTACACAACTTTTAAGTGATCTTTCCTATCTGACATGTTAAATGATCGCACAATTCTTGGCAGGCGGAAGGATACATAATGTCCGGGACATGGGCAAACAATGACAAAGTAAGAGAGGCTCTTGGTATTCGCAAGGTATCACTTGGATGTAGGCATGTAGCCCAGTCTCTTGTCTTGAACACTCCATTTATGCTTGAATCCTCAAACTCCAGCCAGAGGCTATGTTACCATGCACTAGAGCTCATCAATAATCTACCTGGCATGATTCCAGCTCGTCTTACAGGGAATCTGTCCTCCTTTAGCCTTTTCATTTCAGATAAAGGAAATTGTTGCAGCCTCTGGATCGCGAGATGCACTTATAGCCTCTCCCTTTGCTTTCTGATAAGCTGAAAATACAACCCATCAACCCTATAATGCAGGGAACTGTTCCTTTGTGGTCAAGGTGCGACTTCGACATACCTTACACTTTTGATATTCCAAGTACAGTGAAGTACCATCTGGATGTGACCACCAGAGGCTACAGGAGCCTTGTTTACAGTGGTGATCATGATCTGGTTGTCCCTTTTATCGGTACACAAGCCTGGATCAAGTCTCTTAATTTCTCTGTTGTGGATGAGTGGAGGCCATGGTTTGTCGACGGGCAAGTTGCAGGGTGAGTCCATATTACTCAATGATCCTTCCTTCCAGAACACCTAGAATATGCTATTCAATCCGACTGTAGTCTGAACATCAAACCACTGGTTTCGGCCTGTTTTTACATGTCCCTGAACCTGAATCCTGAAACTTGTTCTGATGCTCAATATGAAATCAGTTATGCAACAGACAGTTTGACAAGATATATGTTTACGCAGATTTACGAGGTCATACTCTAATAACCTCACATTTGCAACGGTGAAGGTAAGAAGGCTGGATGTGTCCTCAGTCCCCTGTTATTCGTTCAGTGTGGAAGTTTTTCTTGTTTTGTTATATTAGTCTGAAGATTGGTGTTTCAGATCATGTGATAGCCAGGAAGATTGGCCTTACATACATTTCTCTGTATATTATGGCTTGGATCACAGGGTGGTGGACATACTGCTCCAGAGTACATGCCAAGGCAGTGCTTTGCTATGTTTGAAAGGTGGGTATCTGGTGACCCCCTTTGACGGCCTACTTGGAGCTCAAGGGGTAAAAATCGGTGAGAAAAAGAAAAGATGAAAGCCGTGTATACGTGAGTCCAAGTTATATAACTATGACTGTGGATGTGTAAATGGTAGATCAGCAACTACAAATCTACAACTCAATGTAAGACACATCAAGTACCTCGACAAAATGCTGCCTATGAAAAAAGAACATGTATTCTTACTATTTCTATTCAGAAGAAAATATAAAGTACTACATATCTATATAAATAAATCGTACCGCGACAAAAAATTCTGATATACAACTGTTAATGGCTCTGAAGCTTAAACCTAGTGTTTGCATGTCATCTTCAATTCGGCACCGTTTGATCGGCGGTTATCCCCATCGCCAGCGAGTTGGGTAGCCTAGAGAGCGCGAAGTGATTGCATTGGATCAATCTAGCCGCAGCTTGGTCACACTGCCGTGGCAGAGCAAGCGCAACCAGAGAGCGAGGATGAGCCGCAACTCAGAACGAGTAGCATCTGCAGTGTACGTGAACTGGCGGCCAGGAAAAAAATACACATGCGCGCAACCGGTTATCAACATCAGTATGAGAAGAATTACAGACGTAGGGATTTCCATTATGTGGTTAACTTATCCAAAGCGGCTATGGCCTAATAATAACTTATAGCCGAAGACTGAAATTAATCAAGACTAATCTGGTTGAGATCACGTCTAGTCGGTTACGGTACCTCTCCTCCTTTTCTTTACGGGAACACATGTCTATTGACATAATCACCAACATCACACTTTGATTAGCAATATCTATCACAAGAAATACTCCTATATCACCCTAATAGAAAGAGTTTGTATTTATTTTCTGTTCTTCTAAGAAAATTTCCATGGCAAAAAAAAATTACATGGCCGTCCATTCAAAAAGAATCCTAATAGAAAGAGTTCTATATTATTTTTTGATTGGAGGAAGTAGTAAAAATATTATGTAGACTAGACTAAATCAATATCAGACTTGTGGAGCCGTCCATTCTTCCCAAGAAAAAAGTTCCTCCCTTCTGGATGTCCCCGCCGAGGTTTGGAGGTGCATCTATGTTAGGAAAGGGGAACCTACGCTAGCGCCAATTCATAATTGTACCGCGTTCGACAAGAATTTCCTATAAGCAGATGATCATGGATCGTTACCACTAGACGTGTAGCGCAGCGGAAGTAGAGTTGGGGTAGCTCGCCCCAACGTAGTCACACGTTGATAAAGAGGAAGCAGATCGCAGCTTGCAGCTCCTCCTTATCACACCGATCAACACCACAGCAATGCAGCAGCGCCTCCTCGAAGTCCACACGTACGGGCGGGAACGCTGGTCACCGGTGTGCTAGCACCGCGCGCTCCGCTAGGGCTTCATGGAGAAGAGAGGCGGTGGCAGCTAGGGTTTGTGGTGCAAGAGCATTAGCCGCCCACAGCTCCACCCCTCATTATATTGACCCAGCAATGGACTGTCACGCCAAAGACCAATTAGGGTTCTAATCCTTCTTGATCAATATCCAGCCCACGCATGATTGCCTTTTGGACATATCACCAACAATCTCCCACTTGCACTAGAGATCATCGTATAGGAAAGTTTTCATCTTATGTGATCTGTAAGGTTTATGTGTGAGTAGCTGTATTGTAAGAATCATTCTTGCACTACTAATCAGCAGAGGCACCTAGCAGGGTGTGTTGACTCCCACGCACACATAAAGATCATATCGGCCAAAATCTTTGGATATACACATTTACTAATCGCTTTGCCTCAGGATATCAGTTAAGCTCAAGGCGTGTTTCATGCCACCCTTGTGATAGCTCGACCACTTAACTCGTTCTTGCAGCGGATTACAATTTATGACTAACTCTTTAGTTATTTTGTGATTAACTCTCTAATCACTTTGGTACAGCCATGCACTTTCTTAATCCAACCGCATCAAGGGGCCCTGAGATATCTCTCCCGTTATCTAGGAGGCGCAAATTCCATCTTTATCCATTCATATCCCATTTCATGTTTCATGATACACCCAAAGACTACTTTATAGCCATCCAGTTACGGAGTGGTGTTTGGCAGCCCCAAAGTGCACCACTATACATAGTGAGAAACAATGGTGATCTCAGGTCTAAGAATTCAGCAGGTATATCACTCGAGACCAACTAATGGCACATTTAAGGCAACTACCTCCGCAGTGTCTCGAGGTGGATCAATCCAACACCATGTTCCCTAACATGTATCCAAATAATTGATTTGATATCTCCATATCTATAATCTATGAAACATGATCATCAATCAATATATGTGCTAGTTTATAAACCATTATTGTTCTTCGTAATGGTAAAAACTAGGGATCATTTAGAACAACAATATAATAAAATAAGAGAGTTTCACAAATAAGTCACGCATTTGTTAATCAATTTAAATAATTAGCATTCAGGGAACAAGTAATATTTTATTAAATAAAACATAAACTTAGATATGATTACAATAATCTCCCACTCACTCTAAAGTCAACCATGCAAATATCTAATACACATGGAACTCGTATGCGCCTCATGCTTCTGTTGTGAGAGGGCCGTTGTCAACAGATAAGCAATATTTAAATCCGTGTGCACCTTGCAAATCTTCATATCACCTCTATCAATTATCTCACAAATAAGGTGATAGCGCCGCAATACGTGTTTGGACTTTTGATGTGATCTAGGCTCCCTTAGCTGGTGCAATGGTACCGCTATTGTCATAATAGAAGCCCATTGGACTGGACACATTAGGAACAATACCTAAATCAGAAACAAACTTTCTGATCCAAACAGCCTCCTTCGCAACTTCCGAAGTTGCTATGTACTCGGCCTCCATCGTGGAATCGGCTACGGTACCTTGCTTGGAACTTTTCAAGCTCACTGCCCCTCCATTGAGACAGAACACAAATCCAGATTGCGATCTAAAGTCGTCCTTGTTTGTTTGGAAGCTAGCGTCGGTCTAACCATTTACAACGAGCTCCTCCTCATTTTCAATAGAATAGGAACTTATCCTTAGTTCTTCTAAAATACTTCAGGATATTTTTGGCTGCAATCCAGTGAGCCACTTCTGGGTTTGACTGGTATCTACTTGCAACACTTAGAGCATAGGCTATATTAGGGCGTGTACAAAGCATGGCATACATGATGGACCCAATAGCTAAAGCATATGGAATCACACTCATCTTCTCTTGCTCATCAGGTGTCGAGGGACACTGACTCTTGCAGAGACTAACACCATTTGACATTAGCAGAAAACCCTTGTATGAATCCTGCATATTGAACCTTTTTAATACCTTGTCAATATATGTATCTTGGTTTAATCCAATTAGCCTTTTCGATCTATCTTTATATATCTTAATGCCCAAAATATATGCAGGCTCACCTAAATCCTTCATTGAGAAACTTTTTCCTAGTTAAGATTTAGTGGTTTCCAACATTGAAATATCATTTCCGATCAACAATATGTCATCCATATAAAGAACCAGAAATACAATTGCGCTCCCACTGGCCTTTTTATAAACACAAGGCTCTTCTTCATTCTTGATGAAGCCAACCCTTGACTACTTCATCAAAATGAATATTCCAACTCTGAGATGCTTGCTTTAACGCATAAATGGACTTTGAAGCTTGCATATTTTTCAGCATTTTTAGGATCGACAAAACCTTCAGGGTGTATCATATACACATCCTCACTAAAGTTTATGTTTAGGAAAGCTGTTTTGACATCCATTTGCATATCTCATAGTCATAAAATGTGGCAATAGCTAGAAGAATCCGAATAGACTTTAGCATTATGACGGGCGAAAATGTTTCATCATAGTCAACACCTTGAATTTGTTTAAACCCTTTCGCCACCAATCGCGCTTTATGGATATGAACATTTCCATCCATGTATATCTTTTTCTTAAAAATCCATTTGCACTCCGCTAGTCTTACACCGTCAGTGGGATCAACCAAGTTCCAAACTTGATCGGAGTGCATGGATTCTATTTCGGATTTCATGGCTCCAAGCCATTTCTCAGAGTCTAGTCCCATTATTGCTTCCGTATAGGTCTTGGCTCATCATTATCCAATAACAATACGTCACGCTGCCCTGTGGTTAGGAACATGAACTTTTCAGCTGCGCGGCGTGCCCATACAGACCTTCATGGGGCTGGAAAGTTCCGATTGAAATAGGATCTAAACAAGGAAGAGCACTTGCCATTCGTTGGTTATTAGAAGCATCCCAAAAGCGTCGAATTTAGTCTAAAATACCAAAAAGAAGTAGATCGGCGACGAAGAATAAAACTATCACTATATTTTTTCCTTTTCCTAGTTCTTCTTCCAAGCGCAGGATAACCCCAAGGGGTTGTGGGTTTTTTTCTACCAATGGGGGCTTTCCCTTCACCGCCCCCCTTTTCAGCTGCACGGCGTGCCCATACAGACCTTCATGGGGCCCATATGCCAAAGCTTGAACCCAAGTCCTACAGTGATGAATATAAGCGCAATTGAAATTCCTGGGGAGTTATACATTCTTCTACATCGTGTTCTACAACTCCTTTTTCATCCCGTGAAGGTTCATTGGGGCTAAAACCATTTCACATACATCCAAATTTCTTCAAGTTGCACCGTGCTCCCACTAACTTCTTTTAAGAGAAACTCTTTCTCTAAGAAGGCACCATTGCGGGCAACAAACACTTTGCCTTTTGCTTCATTATAAAAATAATATCCTTTGGTTTCCCTCGAATAACCCACAAAGAAACACTTGTCTGATTTTGGAGTAAGCTTATTGGACATCAAACGTTTGACGTAAGCCTCACATCCCCAAACTTTGAGGAAAGATAACCTGGGACGTTTCCCAGTCCACATCTCATATGGTGTCCTTTCCGCAGACTTAGTTGGAACCCTGTTTAGTGTAAGCGAAACAGTTTCTAGACCATAACCCTAAAATAATAGTGGAAGATCAGTTTAGCTCATCATCGACCTAACCATGTCTAACAAGGTTCGGTTTCTCCGTTCGGAGACCCCATTCCATTGAGGCGTTCCTGGCGGAGTCAATTGTGGAACAATTCCACATTGTTTTAGATTATCACCGAATTTGTGGCTCAAAACGATCAGATCGCAGAGATTTAATCGTCTTGCCCAATTGATTTTGTATTTCTCTCTGAAATTCTTTAAACTTTTCAAACGGTTCAGACTTGTGCCTCATTAAGTAGATATAACCATATCTACTAAAGTCATCAGTAAAAGTAATAAAGTACTAAAAGTTCCCTTTGGCTATTGAGCTCATCGGTCCACATACATTAGTATGTACAAGTCCCAACAAGTCATTTTCCCTCTCATTTTGGCCAATGAAATGCATTTTAGTCATCTTCCCAAGTAAACACGACTCGCACGCGTCAAATGATTCAAAATCAAATGAGCTTACTATACCATCTTTATGGAGTTTTTCTATGCCCTTCTCATTTATATGATCTAAATGACAATACCAAATAAAAGTGGGATTCAAATCATTTGGTCGAAACCTTTTTCATTGATGTTATAAATAGGTTTATCCTCAAGATCAAGAACATACAATCAATTCACCAATGCAATGAGCATAAAGAATATCATTGCAATAAATGGAACAACACTTGTTCTTTATTACGATCTCATAACCATCAACTTCTTCCAAACATGAAGAAGAAATAATGTTCTTACTTAAAATAGGGATGCAATAACAATTATTTAATTTCAAAACTAATCCTGAGGGTAACAGCAAGTGATAAGTGCCGATCGCCATGACCACAACTTTGCTCCATTGCTGATACGAACATCCAACTCACCCCTTGCAAATCTTCTAGTCCTTTGAAGTCCCTACAATGATTTGCAAGTGTGAACCATCGACCCAATATCAAATACCCACGATTCACTAGAAGATTTAGCAATATTAATTTCTGTAATATTTATAACATTTATACCTAAGGCGGAAGTCTCACTTCCCCTCTTCTTCTTCAGATCCTCCAAGTATTTCTTGTAGTTTCTTGACCAATGTCCCTTGGCATGGCTATGGAAGC